>NW_015653483.1:104144-105118 GCF_001515625.1 Sinocyclocheilus rhinocerous
GAAAAATATAAATATATTTTTTTTAAATAAAAAAGAAGATAAATGTAGATAAAGTAGAATTAAAATAGAATAGAAAGTGCTAGAGTTAGAGGGTCAAATAAAGGTGTATTTATATTGTATTACAGTATTTATTAAAATTTTGAATTATATATAAATAAAAAAAACATACATATAAAAAATTATGTTACTTCAAGTAAATGTAAACTAAAATAAAATGTTTTAAAAAGTAAGCTTTTTTCAGCTTGCCAAAATTTCTATTTTTTATTTAGTTTAACTTAATAAAATAAAACTACAAATAAAACAAATAAAAAGTATTATACACACACTCACACACACACACAGACATATATATATATATACACACACACACACACACACACATACACACAAGTTTAAAAAAAGAATAATCAAAAAAAAGAATAATTATAAAAATGACAAAAATGCACCACAATTACTAAAACTTTAAAATTTTAATGAAAATAGAAAATTTTTGTCCATACACTGAAAGTGAATGGGCTCCAGTCTTCTACCATATCGCAGTGTGTCCATGTTTGCAAGCAAATACACAAACCAATACGCTCAATTACGATCAGCTCCCTTGTGTGCAACTAGCAAATTATCTTTCACAAAGTATCTCAATTTTCACACTCTGCTGTACTGAATTTCATAAAACACGCACATTTAATGCAAGCAGACAGAGGCCTTAGATGTACTGTACATTGTATTAAGATGTTAACTCTTATGCACTGGTTATAAATGCAATTAGAGTCCATACAGACCATTTACTATCCAAAACATTCAATGAGCATTATTTACATTTACATTTAGTCATTTAGCAGACACTTTTATCCAAAGAGACTTACAAATGAGGACAATAAAAGCAGTCAAAACTAACAAAAGAGCAACAATATATAAGTGAAAATGACAAGTCTCGGTTAGCCTAACACAGTACACGTAGCAAGGTGTATATATAT
>NW_015653483.1:105130-108671 GCF_001515625.1 Sinocyclocheilus rhinocerous
TTAAATAAAAAGTATTATACACACACACTCACACACACACACACACACACACACACAGACACACATACACACAAGTTTAAAAAAAGAATAATCAAAAAAAAGAATAATTATAAAAATGACAAAAATGCACCACAATTACTAAAACTTTAAAATTTTAATGAAAATAGAAAATTTTTGTCCATACACTGAAAGTGAATGGGCTCCAGTGTTGTTTTGGACCCCACCGACTTTTATTGAATGGACACAAAAGGTTAAAAGGTTCTTCAAAATACCATCTTTTGTGTCCTGCAGAAGAAAGCAGGGACTTGGCGGGAACTATCCTTTTAATTTAAATACTCACAGTACAGCACTATTTTAGGTCACTAAATGGTTAGTAAATAAGATGGTTACTAAATAAAATGCAGGTTTATTCACTGGTATGTAAAACTACATAACGTTTTATACTTATGTGTATGTTAACAGCAGTCATTAAATGTAGTACAGTTGTATAGGATCTACTTGGGGATCTGCTATCCCGTCTCCTCCTAACACGCTGAGCTCCCTCTCAACTTTACAGAAAATCATAATTTTCACCGTGGGGCATCGTTCTCCATGCACCTCTCCCGCATGATGCTAGCGCTCACACGGATGCGGCGGTCCCGGGGGCCGGGGTGGCTCAGCGCAAGGGCTTATGGGTGTGAATATATGTATCAGTGCCATCTGCATGTGAAGTGAGAAAATACAGGGCAGAGAGCCAATCACACACCCACGCACACCTGAGGAAGGCGTCATCACCGCAGCCTATTGTTTTAGGGCACATTTCTGTACGTGTGAGGCACATGGGAGTGTTGTCACACCTTTTAAACTCACAGCCACCAACAAACACAAAAAAGTGCAAATCCGTTTTGTTTGATGCATTTTCAAGCTTCGCAGGTCACGTTAAAAATGCCGCTACGTGACATTGTTTGTGTGGGTGAGTATCCGAAAACACTGTATGTTAAGATACAACTCAATTCCCACTCCAACAATAGCTTTGATAAGCACTATAAGCGAACGACACCCACTGCTACAAGACGTATATTCGGTACTCTCCATATGCATTAATGCAAATGAAAAGACGCCCGCAGTTTGACGTTCTCCCTCCTTTTTCCTCTCCTTTCTCATTTTTCCACTACCTCGCATGTTCCCCCTCTTCTCATCTTTTCTCCTCTACCAGCAGCAGTCCAAAGCAATGGCCAATAACACAGCATGCTGGAACAGATACCTGCAAAGTTAATATCATTAATCAATACCAATGGAATTGTGTGGAGGAATGCAGTCAAGTGAGCCTCCCAGCAGTACCAATCTCCCTCCTTTTAAAACTCATTTGCAAGCCCAAGATGGCCGCTCAGATGACTGGCAGCAAAGTTTTTCCAACAAATTTCATGGGGCATGAGCCAAAGATAATAGGTTTTCAGCCCAATGACAATCCAATTACAATGCCAATCACAGCGGAGTCCATGCAGGCTAATTATCAGTTTCAGCCGTCAGTTCAAATACTAACATACCACTTTTTATTTGAATAAAAATTCAGTTTCGAAACCAGGCAGATCTGCCGTCCCTGATGAGCGGTGAGCAGCAGAGAAGCCTACCTTGGTGGTTGCTTCTGCGCTGATAACGAACGGCAGGGTATCATTTCAGCAGAATGGAACATCCTCTAAAATGTTTAGGGGTGGTTTCCTCGTGTCCATGAGCATTACGAGGAGCTTATCTTCCAATGCGGTTTGAGGTAAATCAGACCTATCTAATTGAACATTGGGTGTGATACTGAATTAGTCCAATTAAATTATCACTGATAGTGATTCGACGTGTGTTTCAAACTGCAATACGTTGCTATAGTAGTGCCTGCCAGTTTTGAAAAGTATGTGAATAATGAATAATAGCAATAAGCATATATCAGATATCTGTACACAAATTTGACACTTAAAATAGTTTTCTGAATGATGTGTTTGACAGCCATGTAATATATTGTTTAGATTGGAATGACACCTGCATATTTTCTTTTACCTCTAGAAAGGAAGCTTTGAACATTTGGATACATATGATATACAGCATATCTTCCCAGTTTGTATATATTTTAAATGGTCAAAGGCTTCATTTCTGCAGTTAAAATAAAATATGCAGTTGTCCTTCCAATTTAAACAATAAACAAGTGCACACTTGTCGACAAGATGTCATGCACATTATTCATAATTCATTGCAATCTACATGAAGTGCCTTACTTGAAAACTAATATCTGAGAAATAATGAAGTACATGTAAGGAATGTAATAATAATAATAATAATAATAATAATAATAATAATAATAATAATAATAATAATAATAATAATAATAATAATAATAATAATAATAATAATAATAATAAATTTTATTTATAATGCGTCTTTCTTAAACTCAAAGCACTACAACATATAATATAAGTTAATGTTAATTGCAACATTTACTAATACATATTTAAAATAAAATGTTGTATCTGTTAATATTATAATACTATATTAAGGGACCTAAACTAACATGAACAGGTGTAGTTTTATACTTAATAAAGGTGAATGAATACTGTAAAACACTGAAAAAAAAGATTTGTTGGATTTACTCAACTGAATTATGGACATTGGTTCCACACATTCAGTTTGAGTTCAGTGTCCTACGCATTTATGTGGTTTCATTATAATACTTTTGTGTTAATCAGATGTATTTTCAAAAAGTAATGTGTACATAGTCTTTTCAAGTTATCCTAACATAATTCAGTTATGTTAGCTTAACATTATTATTTTATTTTAGATATATGCTTTGATCATGTTAATTCTGTGCAATTAAATCAAGTTATCTTAACATAATTTTGATAACTTCACTAAAATTAAATTTTAATACAAATTTTAATGGTTTGTTGTCGCATGTTTCATTTCATTTCATTTTCAATAACACAAAAACCTTCTGTAAATCCTTTATTTAATAATTTGAACAATGCGTCATTTAAATGACATGTCTAAACAACATTGTGCTTTCAAAAAGCATAAATAACTTCTCTGATGATTAAATGTAATAAAACTACATATTAGTTTTAATGACTAGTATAAAAACAAAGACAGTTACTGTTGTATGCATAACATATAGTGCACCAATATATGTAAACCTTCATAAGAACTTTTGTAAACAAGATCATAAACATAAGTAACATTACACTGCATGTAACTGTGTGTTTAAAAACGAATAAAACATTGTAACACTAATCATTTATTTCATTTCTCTCAGAAACCTTAAAACTGTACCCAAGAACAGTAGTACCTGCAACTGTTATTTCAAGAAAAATGCTTTCGTTTCAAAGATATTTATATATAGATTCATTACAAAATCTACTAGCAGTCTATGCTGAAGATCATAGCTTGAATATTTTTTACCATTTAATGCTGTATTGATCAATTTGTCCCGGAGCATTTTTAGAAGACTTGCTCCTAAAAGTCAACCAAATTGTACTCTTCTGTCATTTTCTCCAAGAGCACTGTCTATATTTGTAATCCTCCT
>NW_015653483.1:112084-121783 GCF_001515625.1 Sinocyclocheilus rhinocerous
ATATATATATATATATATATATATATATATATATATATATATATTCATTTTCAATTTTAATTTTAGGTATTATTTATTTTTATTTTTTTTAGTTACCAATGTTGTTGTTGTTTTTTAGTAATTTTACAACGTAAATTTATTTTAGTTTGTCGCCGTCAACATTTCTAGTTTTCATTAAGCTTTTCCATCTAATATTTATATTTTATTTCAGTTACCTAAAATATTTTTTTATAGTTTTAGTCAGTTATTCTAGTTAACTCTAATTAACTAAAACTAAAACCATAGGGGAAAAAACACATTTCTGTTACTTCAAGTAAACATAAAATTAAAATTAAAATAGAACATTTTTTGTCATACAATGTAAGTGTATGGACACCAGTGTTGTTTTGGACCCTACTGACTTTTATTGAATGGACAAAAACGGTTAAAATGTTTCTTCAAAATGTCATCTTTTGTGTCCTGCAGAAGCAAGCAAGCAAGTACAGTGAGTACAGTAAATGATGATAGAATTTTCATTTTGGCGGGAACTATCCCTTTCATTTTAATACTATTAAAGGGATAGTTCACCCAAAAATGAAGATTCTGTCATTAATTACCCTCATTTCGTTCCAAACCCGTAAGACCTTCGTTCATCTTCGAAACACAAATTAAATATATTAGTTGAAATCCGAGATCTCTGACCCTCCCATAGACAGCAAGGGTCCTACCACGATCAAGGTCCAGAAACGTAGCAAGGACATTGGTAAAATAGTCCATGTGACATCAGGGGTACAACCGCAATTTTACAAAGCTACGAGAATACTTTTTGTGGGCAAAAAAAGCAAAAATAACAACTTTATTCAACAATTCTTCTCACGACGCATGCGCTTGCTTCCTCTTCATGTAAACGATGCATGGGCGTGCTGACGAACGTAGCTTCGTAAAATTACTGGTGAACCCCTGATGTCCCATGAATTCTTTTACCGATGTCCTTGCTACGTTTCTGGACCTTGATCGTGGTAGAACCCTTGCTGTTTATGGGAGGGTCAGAGAGCTCTCGGATTTCATCAAAAATATCTTAATTTGTGTTCCGAAGATGAACGAAGGTCTTATGGGTTTGGAACAACATGAAGGTGAGTAATTAATGACATGAATTCATTTTTGGGTGAACTATCCCTTTAAATATATACAGTGCAGCACTATTTTAGGTCACTAAATGATAAGTAAATAAGATGGTTACTAAATTAGATGCACGTTTATTCACTGGTATGTAAAACTACATAAGGTTTACACTTATGTGTATGTTAACAGCAGTCATTAAATGCAGTACAGTTGTATGGGATCTACTGGGGGGATCTGCTATCCCATCTCCTCCCAACACATTCCAACACGCTGAGCTCCCTCTCAACTGTACAGAAAATAATCATTTTCACCGTGGGGCATCGTTCTCCATGCACCTCTCCCGCGCGATGCTAGCGCTCTCACGGATGCGGTGGTGGCGGTGGTCCCGGAGGCCAGGGCGGCTGAGCGCAAGGGCTTATGGGTGGGAATATATGTATCAGTGCCATCTGCATGTGAAGTGAGAAAACACAGGGCAGAGAGCCAATCACACACCCACGCACACCTGAGGAAGGCGTCATCACCACAGCCTATTGTTTTAGGGCACATTGCTGTACGTGTGAGGCACATGGGAATGCTGTCACACCTTTTAAACACAAAAAAATGCAAATCCGTTTTGTTTGATGTATTTTCAAGCTTCGCAGATCATGTTCAAAATGCAGCTACGTGACATTGTTTGTGTGCGAGAGTATCCGAAAACACTGTATGTTAAGATACAACTCAATTCCCACTCCAACAATCGCTTTGATAAGCACTATAAGCGAACAACACCCACTGCTACAAGACGTATATTCGGTACTCTCCATATACATTAATGCAAATGAAAAGACGCCCGCAGGTTGACGTTCTCCCTCCTTTTTCCTCTCCTTTCTCATTATTCCACTACATCGCACGTTGCCTCTCTTCTCATCTTACCTCCTCTACCAGCAGCAGTCCAAAGCAATGGCCAATAACACAGCATGCTGGAACAGATACCTGCAAAGTTAATATCATTAATCAATACCAATGGAATTGTGTGGAGGGACGCAGTCAAGTGAGCCTCCCAGCAGTACCAATCTCCCTCCCTTTAAACCTCATTTGCAAGCCCAAGATGGCCGCTCGGATGACTGGCAGCAAAGTTTTTCCAACAAATTTCATGGGGCATGAGCCAAAGATAATAGGTTTTCAGCCCAATGACAATCCAATTACAATGCCAATCACAGCTGACTCCATGCAGGCTAATTATCAGCTTCAGCCGTCAGTTCAAATACTAACATACCACTTTTTATTTGAATAAAAATTCAGTTTCGAAACCAGGCAGATCTGCCGTCCCTGATGAGCGGTGAGCAGCAGAGAAGCCTACCTTGGTGGTTGCTTCTGCGCTGATAACGAACGGCAGGGTATCATTTCAGCAGAATGGAACATCCTCTAAAATGTTTAGGGGTGGTTTCCTCGTGTCCATGAGCATTACGAGGAGCTTATCTTCCAATGCGGTTTGAGGTAAATCAGACCTATCTAATTGAACATTGGGTGTGATACTGAATTAGTCCAATTAAATTATCACTGATAGTGATTCGACGTGTGTTTCAAACTGCAATACGTTGCTATAGTAGTGCCTGCCAGTTTTGAAAAGTATGTGAATAATGAATAATAGCAATAAGCATATATCAGATATCTGTACACAAATTTGACACTTAAAATAGTTTTCTGAATGATGTGTTTGACAGCCATGTAATATATTGTTTAGATTGGAATGACACCTGCATATTTTCTTTTACCTCTAGAAAGGAAGCTTTGAACATTTGGATACATATGATATACAGCATATCTTCCCAGTTTGTATATATTTTAAATGGTCAAAGGCTTCATTTCTGCAGTTAAAATAAAATATGCAGTTGTCCTTCCAATTTAAACAATAAACAAGTGCACACTTGTCGACAAGATGTCATGCACATTATTCATAATTCATTGCAATCTACATGAAGTGCCTTACTTGAAAACTAATATCTGAGAAATAATGAAGTACATGTAAGGAATGTAATAATAATAATAATAATAATAATAATAATAAATTGTATTTATAATGCGTCTTTCTTAAACTCAAAGCACTACGTTAGTAAATGTTAGTTACTGAATTACTGAATTAACCTTATTGTAAAGTATTACCAGATTTTATAATAATTATTAGTTGTTATTGTGATACACTGTCAAAAATTTTTTTCGAAGTTGTAAATAAAACAGATTGAGTACATTTACTCATACTATTTCAGGTTTTCTATTTCAAAATGTAACGTTTATTTCAATGTGTTACTTTGTTTCGTTGTAATGGTTTCTGAAACTTTCTAGCAATTTCTGAGAGTACATCGTTTCTACACCAATTTTTTCAGTGCATGATCAGATGAAAATAAACTTTTGTTTATGACGTTTTCGGTTTTATAAATTGTGAGGTGAATTTGTGATTGACTAGTGAACGACTGTTCCAGAATCCAGGATTATTTCTGAATCACAGCATTCAACACAGTACAATTTTGAGAGGATAACAGATACAGCGGTGTAAAAACAAAGGATCATGTGTGTATGTCCGCGCCACTCTGAGATGTGACGGGATTAAATGCACTGAGGATATGGAGGGTTGGCACAGACATGACATCTAATAATGTCTTTCCAAACAAAACCTGCATCAATAACACAAATGATTAAACATTCATGGCCTTTTATAGGGAACATCTGCTCTATATAGAAGTCTAGCCTGAGGGACTGGGTGGAAAGAATCAGGAGGATTTTTCTCAAAGAAGCCCAAGGAAGCAATAAGATGGCATGCAGTCCTGAAAAGAAAACACAAATAGCAGAGTTTTTCAGAGTGCTTTTGTCTAGGTGAACGAACAAATCTCTATGTTTTATGCCGTTTAAAGTCAAGAGACAGGAAGTTATTCGGGAACGAGCGGGAGGGAATATACCACGACTTCAGTGCATTAAGAACAACTGCTATGGCAAAACTTCTGACACATTTGCCAACGCAAAACTGTATTTTATTGATTATGTTCATATTAAAGCTGATAACGGACAAATACACAATATTATAGAGCTATACTGCTTTATATAGGGGACGGAAATTAACCAAAATTAGTAGTTTATATGCTCTAGGTCGATTTAGGCACTGCAACATCATAGTAAATTATGAAAGATGGACAATATTATTCCAATTTCAAGTAAGCCTAGAAACCTTTTATAGGGACAGGGAAACCTTCTAAAGTGCTCTTATAGATTAAATCTGTTCCATAATCTATTGCCGTTCAAATCTAACCTGATAAATATATATGATATCTATAATGTAGAAATATGATATATGATATGATTTGTGTTTATATGTAAACACAAGTTTAACAATGAACTCAAATTGCAAGTGAAATTTTTGCTTTAAATTATGTGGCTTCAGATATAAGACATGTCACACAAGTCAGAAGGAGGGCCAATGGAAAAACAGAGACAAATTTAGAATAAACCCAACACACCTCAGATCCCAATTTAATCCTTTAGACATCATGTGACCGAACTGAGCAATACTTAGTTCAGTTGATGTATTCTGCACTTTAATGTTAAGCCATTTGGTTTTTTTTACCTTTCAAATTTTCTCTTTTTTTTCTATTTCCTATTGATTGCTTCTACCAACTATAAACCCACACAGAGCCACCCCAACTGAGAAATGATTATCTTTGATTATCTCTGAGTTTGTGGTTCAATAAATTCATGAAAATTTGAGGCCTTGCTGTGCTTCCCATCAGAGCCGGCGCATATAAGTCTCTCTCTCAGTCCTTCAATGTGTTATCACTGCTCTCTACACAAACTCTGCACTTCTGAGGAGATTAATGACACATTGTCTGTGGAGATAACATCTGTCTCCGCTGCTCCTGAAATATCAAGCTTAATAAATATATTTATGAGCCCTGCTCTCTATAGCACTAATGCAATCAGCCGTTACCGCTCACGCTGGCCCAAGACACTGAAAACCCATTGACTTACTTTGTAGCAAATTAGTCCAACACCTAATCGCTGAACCCTGCTTCGCTTTTTGAATTACGATTCTGAAACACCCATCCGCTCTGCAGCAACTGCAGTTTGAATTATATCAATTTGTAGACTTGCCGGTGTCCAGATTTCATTAGCAACACATTAACAATGCTTTACATCTATTACCATCCTGACATGTTCTATAAATAACCGGCATGGAAACAGAGTATTACCATTAAACTCACTAGCGTTACGGTAAAGAGATACATCATTAAAGCTGAGCATGGGTCACGAACAATAGGCATAATTGACTTTCAAAGGAGGTTAGAAGTTGTTGTTGCGTGAATGTGGATGAGCCTTTTGCTTCGGTAGGGTGTCATCTTCAGAAACATGCAACCTATGAACTTAAAAAAAAAATGAAAAAGTAATAAAATTAAACAAAATTAAATTAAAAATTAAAAAAATAAAAATAAGTATTTATATGCACTGAAATAATTGGTACAGAAACAATTGTCACTCAGAAGGAAAAAAAAATCAGCATGAAGCACATTTAATTAAATGTGAAATTTGGGAGTAGAAAAACTAAAATTGTATTTTCTTGTAAAATGCTATCCACTAATCTTGGTTTTATTTCTAACTTTATTTATTTATTTCTAACTTTATTTATTTATTTATTTATTTATTTATTTATTTATTTATTTATTTATTTATTTTTATAGTGAGGGCTTGGAAAGACATTATGGTCTAGACATTATGATATTATGTGTCAAAAATAAATAAATAAATAATAAAATAAAATAAAATGAAATATAAAATAAAATAAAATAAACAAAACAAAACAGTCACATGGGTTTGGAAAGACATTACAGAGAGTTAATGATAACAGAATTTGCATTTTTGGCTGAACTATCCTTTAAGTTCAAGGAGTACACAGTGAGGAGCCATTTGTTTCCAGGGTAAACATGTTTCCCCCTCCTCACCTCCGTCCCACAGTCCCTAAACCTGACAGAGCAGCCGAAGGCTACATGAGACACAGGATGCAGTACAAGGACAAATCCCCACCCACGAGGACAGGAAGAGGAAAGATGTGATTAACTCTTTATCATTGCGACTTTACAGCGGTATGAACATCGCTGCAATGCGATTTGCCCCCCGATCTGACGGCCCACTCTCCTGTTCTCTAAATATTAGTCTAATCTGAGATATGTGCTGTAGCTGGAGGCAGGGGGAGGGTGGAGAGAGATAAGGCAAGAGGCTAAGCTAACAAAAATTAATAACTGTGATGGAGATCTGCCTGTTTAGCATAATTTCAGTGCGAAAAACACCATGACCCCCCAATGATACTCTTTATCTTGATTATTTTGAACAATGTGAAACAACATAATTTTGTTTTCTACTTAACCTTTAGCAGTCAGGTGCTACACCAAACCTGACACTCCTGCAGCAACGTGTGAACGCTCAGAACCCACTGTGTTAATGTACACCTCTCTCATTTTCTCTCTCTATGCACATGATAAGAAGCGAAGTACAGAGACAGTTTAGTTGGAAAGCATGAATATTTCCGTCTCGTTTTTGTGTTCAAATACTGGATGGAAGACAAGTTGGAAATGTTTTTGTGAATCAAGTTTTCAATATAAGCTTTTATGAAGCTAGTTTGAGGTCTGTTAGATTTGTAATGGTTTTTAATGGTTTTAAAAAAGAAGTTTCTTCTGCTCACTAAGGCATTTATTTGATTAAAAATACAATAAAAACAGTAATATTGTAAAATGTTAATACAATGTAAAATGCTATTCTTCAGTTATTCAATGTCGCATGATCCTCTTTCTAATATACTGATTTTGGTGCTCAAGAAACATTTATTATTATTATTATCAATGTTAAAAGAGTTGTTCAGCTTAATAATTGTGTGTAACAGTGATAATTTTTTTTCAGGATTCTTTTATGAACTAAAAGCTCAAAAGAATAGCATTTATTTGAAATATTGTATAACATAATAAATGTATTTACTGTATTTACTCTTTTGATCAATTTAATGCATCCTTGCTGAATAAAACTAATTTCTTTCAAAAAGAAAATAAAAAGATTTTGAATGTTAGTGTACATAAAACAATGTTTTATGTACTGTTATGCTGCTGCTTCTCTTACACACTGCATGTGTGTGTCGTGTGGAACAGGCCAATACTTCTGGCTTTTTTTATGCTTTGCATTGAAATTGTATTTATTCAACAAGGCCAGCTTGTCTATCAGATGATTTTGACCTAAACAAGCAATCAAGTGGGCATTCATGCTTAGTTTCAGACATCACTTCAAGGACTCTTTACAAAAAGATAAAATATCATAATTTGTCTTGTATGCACTCACAAACATAACCTCTCAAGGTGTCTCAAGGTGTTAACAAAGCCAAGTTTATGAAAAGCGATTATATTTACTTTCCCTAAAACTACAAAATGATTGTATGCATACCAGCAGACGCACACAAAGTTGTAAAACCTTTTATCAAAAGCATCTGCACCTTGTGAGAGAGATGGGCGAGCAGAGGCGGGGATGTTAACTGCTATGGTAACCAACCCCTGGGGACTGAGAACTGTCATCAGATCACCTCCCAACATCTGGCTCTTAAATGTTCATGCATAAAAAAAATGAAAATGAAATGCACAAAAGAAAAAAATAAATAAATAAAACAAGAGTGCTTCTGATCCACATGGATATTCGCCTTACAGACTGCAGACAGTTTACCCTGTACATATCCATACACAGACCACCTAAAATACACACAGAGCTGAAATGACCTAACATTAAAAACATTATACAGTGCATCAACCCAAAAGGTTCAACTGCACATATGGACGGAAGCATGGCAGTGATCCAGAGGTCAAAAAGAGGCCATTATCTAAATGTTAATGACTGTCATGAACAATAAGACATTCCATTTGCAGATTTACAAAATAATGAGCCCCTTTCCATTTATGCTGGAGCCATCATTACATTAAAAGTCCAAGGCTTTTATGAAACAGCAGTATTTCAAATTTTACTGTTTGGTAGATGATGATGACGATGATGATGATTGACTTTTTTATGATAATTTCACACAGGTAATTATTTTAAGCCACTTGCTAAAATTACTAGCACAGCAACAACAACAACAACAACAACAACAACAACAACAATAATAATAATAATAATAATAATAATAATAATAATAATAAGAATAATAATGTTTTACTTTCCACTTAACCTTGATGGCAGAGAAAAAAAAAAGAATTTTAAGCACCAGTTTCTTAACAATGTTTCATAGCTAGTCCCAAAGCTGCATGAACGTGGCATGAAACTCATGAATATACACTTTCAGCTTCATAAAATAATGTATTTTAATGTATATCACACACTGTAACTGTGAGAGCTTCAGCAAAATGGTCATAATTAAAGCTGCAGTCCGTAAGTTTTGCCTCTTTGTCGCCATCTCTGTTTGAAAACCTGGAATTGCAGCTGTGTGCGGAATTATCTAGCTTGTGTGGGTTGTGAGTCGGCACGGCTCCAGCGCGGATGAATCTAATGTTCTGAAGAGTATGTGTGGCAGTCAGTCACCGCACCGGTGTGGATATTTACTGTACTTCGCAATCACAGATTAGCCTACGTCTTGGAATATGACCCAAATAAGAATTTTCACCGTATATTGCCATCTGAACAAGTAAGTAACAAGTCTGCCACGTTTGTTCTGACCAACTGAGGAAAAAAGCATTACCATAAATCTCGCTACCAATGGTGATTAAATCTAAAGATCAGTTAGCTCATATCACATTAAACCGTTCAAATTATTATTATTGTTATAATAATATATATATTATTCTCAAATGATTAATGTTAACAACATCAGCATTGGTGACTATGAGTAGTGTGTATTAGCGTAGAAATTATTAAAGCAAATTATGCTCCCTTCGAACTGGTTTTCTTTAAAAATACAAATCTTTGTAATCCCTGTAATCCCATAATCAGAAGCACATTTATAACTGGAATATAATTTAATAATCCTTTATGGATTACAATCCGCCACCAAAATGATACATTTAATTATTCTGGCTGCTGTGAGAAAAGGCTATAAACGATCCGCCACCTGCAGGATCCTCACATGCGATAGCCTAGTAGCCAGGACAACTTCTTTATGTTTACAGACATGAAGTAATGACGCAGTGCCATGCTCGAATTTCCCGCGAAAACCTACCAGTACCACTCAAATTAGAAAACATTATTATAAGCTAACAATTGTGAATCGGGCTAAAGTAAGGCGATAGTTTCGAACACTGGCTGGTTATGTACTTGCACAAATATTGATTTTGGATCATTTTGAACCAAAAAAAGTTACGGACTGCAGCTTTAATTTAATGCATTCTTGCTGATTAACTAAACTATGTAACTAAAGATGATGTAACTGTGTTCACTAAAGGAATTATGAGAAATTTGTACATAGAAAGTCAGTGTGTTTGTGTTGAAAATAATGACAGTGACTTACTATAACTGAAATACTCAAGCCACAGCACTATTTCAGTGCATTTTACACCTGTTTAAAGATTGCAGGTGCTTTGTGAATAAGATGCAGGGGTTTACATAAAAAAAAAA
>NW_015653483.1:124709-132157 GCF_001515625.1 Sinocyclocheilus rhinocerous
CTGAACAAGTAACAAGTCTGCCACATTTGTTCTGACCAACTGAGGAAAAAAACATTACTATAAATCTCGCTACCAATGGTGATTAAGTCTAAAGATCGGTTAGCTCATATCACATCAAACCATTCAAATTATTATTATTGTTATACTGCAGCTTTAACAAAATATTATCACATTCAAAATAGCCCTTAATTATGAGTGCAACTGAGTTTTCTACTTAAAGATACTGCTAACTGATTAAGAGACCTGTTTCAGCAATTTACATCAATGTGAGTGTTAAGTAACTCTCCCATCCCCCCCAAAAAACTGATGAATTATGAGAATAATAGGCGGCCATGTCGAGACAATCAAAACAATAAGACACACTAATGTGGGACACCTCTGGCAGTACCAGTGATAAAATGCTTTTCTTTTCTTTTTTTCCACTTCACAATAAGGATGATGCTGGAAGATTTAATATTCCATGCAAAGGAAAGAAACTTAGTCAGAGTCTTGGCTTAAAATGAACGAAAAAGTTCTTTGTAGAAAGCTGAAAATAGCATTCTTCAGTATGACCCCTGGTATTGTCGACTGTCCACTAAAAACAATTCACAGCCTTGACAGAGCAAGAGTGACAGTGCACAGACAGAGGTATTCAGGTGGAAATGACCTAAAATGTCAATTAGCAAATTATCATTGGCTTTAAAGAGAATGGGATCTTTTCTTTCTTTTTCTTTTTTTCTAAACTGTCTGACAACCCTATCCCCTGAGACCATTACAGAGTGATTTTTGAGGTATTGTATTCATAAGGGGTTTCCAGTAATTGGATTAAATTGGTTCCAGAATGTGGCAATTTATATTGTAATATCCCATTACTTCTAATACTGTTCTTAATTAATTAGGTCTCTTTTTTTTCTTGATGTATAAGTTAGCTACTACAGGAAGCTGGGTTAAGTTTGTCCCCTTCCCCTTTTTTTCTCCTCCCCATCCTCATCCTCCTCATCCCTCTGCATTCTGAATATTTAAGGTTAGTTGGTCGCTGAGATTCTAGTAAATGTGGTAATGTGATTGATCATATCACTGCTTATCCATTTTCAGCCTAAAAAACATATAGACAACATGTTCCTCAACATATATTCAAGACACACTGGTACCACAACCTGAAACCAACTTGAGAAAACAAAAATATACTGCGTATGTGCACTGAAAAACAAAAACACAACCTGCAACCTTTAAAATAAGTATTTTATCCTTGATTTGTTATATCATTGTCTCTTTGCTTCATGTTCTAGGTCCCATTTTAATTTATGAAAGCCATTCTGCTTCGCCTAAAGGTTGCCTAAACAAATACAATGTTCAGACAATTTCCATATGCAAATATGCTTTAATTAAGTCAATTAAATAATTTCTATTTTTTCCTTTGCAGAGCCTCCAGGCTGACTGTGTGGCTACATAACACACTCGCTTTCTTTGGAAGATGAAAAGCAAGTGATGGGTTGCGAGATGAAAGTGGCAGAAAGGAACAGAAAAACATTACACTGACAATGACAGTCAGACCACACAAAGTCAATATGCATTGCTATTTATTGCACCAGTCAGAGCAATTAAACAGGTTTTAATTACAGTACATAATTTATTTTGAATGTATCTCTTTTTATCACATCAGCTGTCCTTTAACCCTGACACATTTCTTTATCATTATGTCCATTAAGGGCATTATGCTATGAAAATTAAGTTGCCACAAGAGCATGTTTATATAATTGTATTAATTATTATTATTTTACTTGCTTACACTACCGGTCAAAAGGTGTTTTTTTTTTTTATAAGAAGTCTCTTATGCTCACCAAGATATATGCATATATTTGAACATATAGTAAAAACACTAATATTGCAAAATATCAATTATAATTTAAAATGACTGTTTATATTTTAATAAATTTTTATAAAATGTAATTCATTTTCAGCAGCCATTACTCCAGTCTTCAGTGTCACTAGAGAAATTCTAATATGTTGATGTGGTTCTCATGAAACATTTCTTATTATTATCAAAGTTAAAAACGTTTTCATGACAAAAGTTTTTGAGATCATTCAAACGTTTGGGGTAAAATTGTTATCATTAAAAACAAATAAATAAAACAAAGTCATACTTTCATTTAAGCAAAGACAACTGAACTGATTAAGAGAGACAGTTATGATATGTATAATGCTACAAAAGATTTCTATTTTAAATGAATGCTGTTCTTTAGAAATTTCTATTCAAATAATTATGAAAAAAGTTTAAATAAAATATTAAAAAGAAAAAAATAACTTTTTTAATAACTGAGCATCAAATAAGCATATTATAAAGATTTCTGAAGGATCATGTGACACTGAAGACTGGAGTAATAATGCTGAAAATTCCACTTTGCCAACACAGGAATAAATTACATTTTAAAATATATAAAAATGGAAAACAGTCATTTTAAATTATAATATTTCACAACATTACTGTTTTGTACAGTAATTTACAAATGCAGCCTTAGCAAGCATAATAGGCTTCTTTAAAAACATTTAAAAATCTTAATGACTCCAAACTTTCGACCGGTATGGAACATACTGTACACACATGCAGAAAATCATAATCTGTATATACATAAAATCATAATCTAAATCTAGTACTTTTATGAATATCAAAATGTAAAGTTGTTATCTAATAAACAGAACAGAAAAGAAGAAAACAAGATTATATAAAAATCAACAAATAAATAGAAGAATAATGTACATGAGGAAAAAGTGCATAATGGCTTTGTTTCTAGCCACTATGTTCATGAATAATTGCACAACTTGGGTCACATGAGAGCTACCTAACAAGCTGTCACTTCAAAGAAACACTCAGTATTACATAAAGCCATGCTACTGCGTGCTTATTCTATTAGCATGAATGCTAAGATGACACCTGAACAAAGGAGCGCGCGGCAGCACTTGTATGCAAGCTGCCACGAGAGAACAACCCTGTGTATCATCTGTATTCTTGCCATCAGCCGAACAAATGCACATTCACAATGGAAAATAAAAGAAAAAATAACTTGCAAAATCTCATCAGAAACTCAAGCAAGATGGACTGAATTTACATCACTCCAGCGGCCCTTTAATTTAGTTTCTGCTATATAACCCAGCCTTAAATTACATAGAGAGTAATGAAAAATCGTTAGGCACTTTGATTATATTATTCAAACATACAGAGTCTGCATTTCAGGAAACTAAATCTTGTTTTGCCTAGTGTATTAATTAAAAACGCAATCTTGCCGGTGACTATTAGTGGTAGGAATCAGCAGGGACCTGGGGATATGGTATTATATTTATATTTAGGCCACGATAAATTTATATTGTGATTCTAACAAAAATATGAATGTCAAAAATTAAACCAAAACTAAAATCGTTGCCATAAGGATATCGATGCAGTATTGCGAGAGAGAAAAAAAAAATCTAAAATCTATTTTCCGCTCACATAGTGACTACTGTAGGTGATTACAGCATGTATGGAAGGAGAATTGGGAAAAAAAAATGTACATGAAAAGGGTTGAGTTTCCTCGTCTGTAAGACAGCTGAGCCCTTGGGCTTCGGCAACCACAAGGTGGCATCTTCCTTCCTGAAGGAGACTTCCGTTTCATGTCTGATATTAGGGGGACGCACATTTACAGCATCCTAATAGCAGGTGGGAGTGTGTGTGTCATGGGCTCAGTGTGTTCATGACTAACCTGCATATATTTAATGAGCAATACTATCATCTAACTCAGCCCCTCTCTCTCTTGTTAAACGGACTACAACCACTGTCAGAGAGCAGCATTCATTCCTCCATGGAGAAACATGAGGGAGCTTAAATGGGACGGTATGTGTGTATATAAGTACAATAGGGAGAGGTAACCAGAATAGCGTCACAGAACGGGAGATCTTGCTTTTCGGCTAAACATTATACATGAGCTTGGAAAAAAAAAAAGTTAATTAATGATTCGGTTTACTCTTATGTTCTGTTTCTCAGAGACCCCAAAACTATTTTTAAAAGCTCTGAAAATATACTTAACATTTAAAAATCAGGTTGATACTTCCCTGACTTTTCCTAATCTTATGAGAAATGATGAAACACAGTTTCAAAGATGATAAATGCTGTAAACATCCTCCATAAGAAATGTTACATTACTTATGTTTGGGGTCTCAGAGACCTATGAAATAAAATATTAAAAATCTAATTAATTTCTCTGACTAAATCTCTCTGACTGGCGTTAACATACTGCATTTGAAATACACTCCAGACAGTTGTTTGTTTAGATCATCTTATATTTTTCCACAATGTGTTTTTGCTATGGCCAAACCTGACCATCAGAAACAGTGGTTTTCATTGATAAGGAACCTATTTAAAAAAAAAAAAAATTGGAAATAACTACTACCAACATTTCCTGTATATTTTTATTATATATTTAATTTATTAAAACAGAACACTATAAAAAAGAAAAACATCTTGCCCAAAATGGATCACTCAAAATAGAAAACAAATACACAAAAAAATATGCATACACACAAAAGAAAACAAGGGAAAATAGACATGAAAAAAGAAAAATCATAAGATGAGGTTGCTTGTCTTAGGTCCACTAGTATGAATAATTTCTACCCAGTTGTTTTGCATCCACAGATCAGACGGATATTGTTTTATGTTTCCCTCTTTTTCCACAATTGCTCTTTCAGTACTGACAGCTACAGGGAACATGACTATCAGTGAGAGAGAAAGACTGTGAGAAAGAGGGAGACTGCAGTGGAGGCTACTGACTACTTCTGAAGTTCATTATCTTCACCTCCGGCTCACGTGCTCTCCTCACCTTTTCATTTCTTCCCACCATTTGCCATATGGAGGAGCAGTGCACACTGAGTAAACAGTTCCATTTCCGTCGACGGCAGGTCATTACAGGACGTGTTCATTTTCCCTTTCACAGGCTGGCTTTAGCAGCTGCACCTTCACTGATTCTATAGGTGCAATTAAACATCTGCTTGGTGTAATTGATTAATATGATCCAAGCGCCGAACACTGTAGATGTGGCTGGTGGGAAATGTATTCATATTTTTCTCACTTATTCAATTTAGTTGAATACAAGCCCAATGTAAAATGTCATGCAAAATAAAAATTAATATTAATCCTAATGGCTATTTTGCTCACCGAGATGAACATTTATTTTTAAATATATTTTATTTATGTGTATATTTTATATTATTTGATGTTTTATTGATATTATTATTATTATACATACACTCGGTTATACATACATGCTAGGTTGTTTCAACCCAATTTTGGGTCAAATATGGACTAACCCAACTGTTGGGTTAAATTTTGGTTACATTTTTAAATGAACTTTTTAACCCAACAGTTGGGTTAGTCCATATTTGACCCAAAATTGGGTTGAAACAACCCAGCATTTTTTAGAGTGTACATATATAATGTATTATTAATAAAACTGATTATATCATCACATGATTTTTAATATTATGAATGAATATACTACTACTATTACTACTACTACTAATAATAATAATAATCTAAAATATTATACACTGATGGAAATTGAACTGTTTACTGTTTATATATTCAGTAAGACATAAGAAAATTTCCATCTATACTAAGATTCCTTACTACACTAATATTTTAGTAAGACTTTTAATTGTAGTTTGCATTCTACACTCTAGGGTTTACTTTCTCACATTTGGAGAGAAAGAGTAATATTACATTCACTTTTCCAATCCTTGAGGGAGGCTAAAGGCTCAAATCCGCCGTCTCGCCTTGGTCAAATGGTCAACAACAAAATGATTTCCTGTCACGCTCCAGAGTTTAAGTCTAGCCAGCCAATATGGTCTTTATTCATTTATAACCAAATATGAAATGAGACAGAACAAAATGCAGCATGACCACATCTGCATCACCAACCCAGAAGAAAACTACTTAGCCGACTTAACAACACAATTTACCTCAAGAACAGTTTTTGTTTTCGCTTGCGTTTGAGGAAACAGCATGTTCTTGATTATCAGCTTCAGTGTGGAGCCGTTCATGTAAATAGGTCCACATCTTGGGAAGCTAATATGCAAAGAAGCTGTGTCCCGTGTGTCAGGATCTGTGGAACAAGGAGATTAATGGAATCCTAAAAGTGTAAATTATAGCCTTTACCCACTGCAGCGTGGAGAGGAGGGCCGACAGCCCCCAGGGAGGCTCCCCACAAAGCAATTCCACCAGCTCCACACATGCAGATCTCCTATACACAGAGGTGAAGGGCAATTTCCCCTAGTCCCACTTCTTTATTTATTTCCACAGATAGACTGGCTGGACACATCTACATATCCACGTGATGGTGGCTGCACATGTTGTACACAGGTAATAATGTGCTGGCAGCGGGAGGTGGAGGGTCGGCAGGGACAGCGGATTCCACTGTATGACTCTAAACCTCAGATTGGAAGAAGAAACCTGACGACCAAATGATACTGAAAAACTCGTAAATTGTCACATTTTTTATTCTCAATTTAGACTGAGAATGTTTCTAAAGGATCTGGGGATCGCCGCCCTTAAAAATGAAGCTGACATCAGAAAATCTAAATGTAAACGGACTCTATTTACTTTATATTATTAAGCTCCTGGCCTAAAAGCCTGTTGACACAAAGAACAATAACTATAATGATAACTATATTAGCATCCACACTAGGGCTGTGCAATTAATCGCATGCGATTGTCATGCGCATCTCGTCAGTAAAGCCGGTTCCGTGATTAGTAGTAGATTAGATCGAATCGCCTGCGATAATGAACGCGATATTGCCTAATTGTCAGTGAACTACGGCTCTGTGTAGTAAATGCCGCTCCATCTGAAAGCAGGTGATGGAGATTTACTACTAATCACGGAACCGGCTACTGACGAGTTGCGCATGACAATCGCATGCGATTAATTGCACAGCCCTAATCCACACCAACACACAATAACATTGTTTATTTTGCGCACTGCAGTTTTGTCATCTGCCACTTTAAATATTCGAGCAGGGTGGATTCTGATTGGCTGTCAATGTTTTTATCATTCATCAACTTGGGGAAAAAAAAAAAAGTTTTGATATGGATTCCTTCCTCTGTGCCGTTATTGTTATAGTTGTGGTGTGGACTCCGCTACTGCTTTGTATTTAGAACAATTTTTAAAATGATATTGTTATAGTTCCCTTTCAGTCGGTCACTCTCGACATCACGTCGGATGACCGACGAATTGGGATCTCGCTTAGAGAGACCAATCTACTTCGAGTGTAAACTAAGGGCCATCTCCCCTGTGCGCTTCAGCACACTAAAAGAGCAATGTCCAGCTAAAAGAGCTTCACGGGTGGAACATCTTTTTAAAGACGCGTCTTTTTAAAGATGTCGTACCATCCGTGTGTTTCTGGGTGCGGTCGTTACCTGGCGCCGGGTGATGGTCACGATCGCTGCC
>NW_015653483.1:133602-150917 GCF_001515625.1 Sinocyclocheilus rhinocerous
GAGGAGCAGGTCCTGTTAGTGGCGCCCTATTGGCCCACCCGGACCTGGTTCCCGGAATTAATGCTCCTTGTGACAGCCCCCCCTTGGCCGATTCCTCTGAGGAAGGATCTACTGACTCAGAAACGGTGCACCCTTTGGCACCCGCGTCCAGACCTCTGGAAACTTCATGTCTGGTCCCTGGACGCTTCAGGGAACGAGGGTTACCATACGTAACCGAGACGTTACCGTCCTTGGTGTGAACGGGCCTTTAATGATCTATGTATATTAATCTGAATAAAAAAACTGTTTAGCATCATAATATTTGATCAAAATGATGTAACTTGTGTGTTAGGGATGATATACCATATCAGTTATGAACAGTTATTATATACATCGAATAATATTGAATATTTAATTGCATATGCTAATTTCCTTTATTTTTACATTTAGACTACCTTTATCATTATCTGAAACGTACTTAAAATGAATATTAATATTTAAATATTACCATTTAAAATCACTTGAATAATGTTAACCAACAGTCAAATATTTGGGCATCGTTTAATCAAACTCACATTCAGATCTGGTATGTAATGCCCACTTTTCACCATCAAATCAATTCCTGATTGATAAAATCATATCCCGCTTACATTATTTCACGTTGAACTTCCAGTTTCACATTACAGAAGAAAAACAGGTTGCAAACCGGCAATTTACAATGACTTTAAACCTGAAAATGAGCAATATCCCTGAAAATACATGTGTATGTTGTGTCATGCTGGTTACATGAGCCAATGACATGAACTGCTCTAGACGCTCACACACAAAACATGCAAAGCTATTCACATGAGACCATTTTACCGTCTAATGGAGAGGAGGAGAAACAACAACAAAAAACTGCAGCTAACCTCTCAGAATTGCAGCTGACAGGAGGGCACCTCAGGACAGAAAGCCATAATTATAAACACCTTGTATTGTATGTATTATAATGGAGTGATGCGTGTCTGATGGATGAAAACATTTCAGATTTTTTTTCTTCCTTCCTTTCTTCCTTCCTACCTCAGATCTGGCAACACCACTGTCCTCTGCACCCCCCCCCCCAAGTCTCCCTTTTTACTATTCATTAAGATACAATCGCCGGTTGGCACTTCTCCAGTTTCAGATGCATTTGAACAATACATGACCTGCCCTTTCTCTGACATCACGGTGCCAGAGCACCAACAAGGTATGAATCTTATTCTATATACACTTTCAATGTTTAGCTGTTCACAATCTATACTGTCAACAATTTATCACAGGATGCAGAGTGGCGCTGCCAAGTTATCAGAGTGGTCCGCGGCCGTGTATGATCTAGTCAGAGCATCTGGCTCTTCACTGCTCGTGACATTAGCTCAGACAAGAGAATCAGTGGACTATTGAATGCAATTACAGTAAGCAAGACAGCCAATAAAGATTGATAGGACTTTTTCATTTTATCACACAAGGAAACATAACGGCGGTGAGGCTTCGCCTTCAACTGCTTGCATCTAATAATGATTGAGGGTGTGCCATGGTGTGGGCAAGACAAGAGGTGAGAGAGAGAGAAAGAGCATATACACAATTGGGCTCTGCCCTTTTATCTATGCACATGCATCACGGACAAACAGGGATACACAAACAGGGATTACACCAACCAACCCCATACACACATACAGCGTGCACATATGCATTCACGAATTCTACAAAATGCAAACAGAAAGTATACGCATGCAAACACAGCCACATGACTTTCCGAGTTTGTGCGAGAGGTTTAGTGAATAATTGCATTCTGAGGATTTTAAAGGAGAGAAAAGCCCTCGACGTGCCCGTGCTTGGTTAATGATGAATATTTACATAACATCGATCACATTTTTGCAAGCAATCTCAATGATTAAGAGGGGAGAGAGTCACCATGCATATTTAAACAATACGAGAGATAATAAATGAGCCCTTTCAATACAATCAACAACCTCAGGCAACACAGGAAAAAGCATCACAAGAGAAAATATCTCGGCTGTTGACCATGCTGAAAGGTCAAAAAGACCCCCGTCTAAGAGCTCGGATACATATTCATAACGCAGCGTTGTTGCATTTAAACGGAGCGTGTTTACCGAAAAGCGAAACTGACAGGTCACATGAAAATGACCTGACAAGATTCTGAAAGGTGACTATCGGGGCAAAACACATTATGAATTGCAGTTTTCAAATGGACTTACATGCAAACATGACGAATGTTTAATTCCTTGAAAGAGAGTGGGGGGAAAAGCCATTTTCTGGGAGATGACATGTCAACGCAAGGCTGTTCTATTATTTGCTTGAGTAATCATAACAATACAACATGCTTTCCCCCAAGAGTTAATTGCAATGTGGAGAAACAGGCCTATGCAAGCAATTTTATATTTGCACGAGCGTGTTGGCGTGCAGCTTTTCTCTTGAGATAAGAGAAAATTTCTCATTTTAACATGATATGTGATACTTATTGATATATCATTAGCTATTCTAGTAAAATAGTGCTCCATAGTGGGTATGGCATGGTTACTGTATAAATTAGGATTGACAACTGATTTAATTTTAATCATATCATACTAATAGCATGCCAATTAATCAAATAATCAAAATATATGCTGAAAAAAAAAGCCCCTAAATGAAGATAATTATTGTCGCAGACTTTTTTTTTTTTCAGTGTAATTTTGGACCACAGTTAATTTCATCAAATGGACAAAAACATTTTTCAAAATAAATTATTTTGTGTTCTGCAGAAAAAAGTCATTGAGGTTTGGAACAACATGAGGATAAACGTAAAATGTATTTGCATTACATTTCATTTCATTTCAGAATTTTCATTTTCAATTTACTATCACTGCAAACTTGAAAAACATCAAGGTATACTTGAAGCTTAAATTGCTGTGAGTGCAGGGAAAATCTGTATTAATTTATGCATGAGGCAAAGGACATAATTGTATTTTTTTAATGATATAAAAATATGAAAATATTCTATATTTAATTAAGATTTTATTAATATATTATTTTTTTTTTATTTTTTTTTTCAATCATTAATCACACTAAATTAGCATGCTAAATTAACATCCCTAATGTTTATATATGTTTGGTGGACTAACTATGTGTCTCTGGTTAACAATTACACCCAATTACACAAGTAAACCACTAAACAAGCACTTTAAGCACTCTGTCATCAAAGTTTGCATCCTGCATCTAAAAGGAGGTTTGGAGGGTGTGTGTGTATGTCAGGACCTGACAGCTAAGGATATTTGCATGCACACACAGTTTTCACAAGCCGCTGGGCTCTTATCACCTCAGATAAGGCCTGACTGGCCTTTTACCTAGGGGAGCCAGGTCTAATCTGAAAAAGCCTGTCACTAACAAAGAGAGATCCCTTCCTCAAGGATAGGAATGCTAAAGTGAAACCCAACTTTGCTCCTCTGCCTCTTTACTTGCTTTATCTGCCCCTTCATTTGGGCCCCGACTTATTACACCCATAATGCAACACTTTCACACCGGCTCAACCACACCATTACCCATCGATATTGTCCCTCTTGCCCTTACTGTCTGATAAGTGCAAATGAATGGCCAAATAAATATTGACAAACTGTTCTTTTTTTCCTCTCATTCCCCGCCGGATTGACTTTGTCTACACCCTGGCAGTTATTACAATAAGCTCTCTGCCTCTTACGTGTGCATCTGCTTTCATCAAAGATAAAAGACTGAATTTAATCCAAGGATAATATGTCCGTCACGTTTATTCACCTGCAAAAAAATTTAAAATGTGTACAAACAGTCAGTGATTGTTAAATCTATCAAACCAACAGCCATTTATCAAGGCACATGGTGAGATTAAACAGGAATATAGAAATATCTTTGCTGTTAATGAGGGTGGTGGCGTATAAAAAGAAGAACACACAAACCGCACACAACAGTAAAGCGGTGTTAAGCAAAATGCTTGTATGATAAAAGAGCACCCATATTCTCTAAAGTTAAGCAGTTCTGTTATAACACACAAGCTCTGACTTCCAGTGGAGCTTTGTTAAGATTCATATCAGCAAATGTCAAAACGAATTAAAAAAGATAACTGTCATTCAGAATAGGCTCCGGCACTCTGACATATTGCTCATAGACGGGGAAGATAAGGCAGACCCCAGCCTCCTGTTTCTCAGTCAGGACCCACTGCATTTCCTGCACATCCAAAGAGCTAATTCCCCAGCTCATATGAATATGCCATTTTCATACTGCCAAGATGATGAATCCCTGAACTGTACGTCACTGTTAGCCGACCCCACCAAAAATGCCATATTAATGTCAAATGAGATATAATGATTTAGATTTGTCAGATTGCCCAGTGTCAGTCCACATCCATCTTGTGAGCTGGTGGAGATTTCCCATCAGACAATGAGACGAAAAACAGATAACACACCTCTGTGTTGGGCTGCTCTCAATGGAGGCAAAGGGGCAAAAGTAGTTATTCCAACTACTCTGTTCACTGTAGCTAATCAGGAGCAGTAACAGAATACAAATATGCAATTTTATATGTAAAAATAAAATATATGGATATTAAACTTACTGTAATTATTTAGGGAGATCAGGGGCAATTGCAATAGTTTCCTTCAAAACTCAAAGACTACTGTAAATCTACTTATCTGTTGGTATGAAACGTGTGTCAAAATAAAGCTAACTATTAACTATAACCGTGATTCTCAACCAGCGGTATGTGCACCTCCAACATGCAGGTCAGTAGTTCTCAAGGGATACTTGGAAAGAGTTGTATTTATAAAAAAATAAATCATTCAATAAAGAAATAAAACATGTTTTGTTGATTTCAAAAGGCCCTCCTCTGAATTAAACTCCAATTCATATCAGACTGCTACAATTAACCCAATCACACACACCCAAATGTAACAAACAATGGACTCATATCTTCTCAATTAAAATCACAAATCAAAGTCATCAACATTTTATATTGTGTGAAGCATCTGATAACTCATCAAATAGATATTTTGTTCATTAAGCATTTTGAAGATACATTGTTAAATTCAGTCATTTTTTTTTTCTGACCTCACAGCTATAATCAAATCCTGTATGGCAGCTACATTTTAAAGAAATGGTATAGAAAATATTCCCATTCAGAAATTGCTAGTAAAAGTTAAAATAATTACAGAGAACACATTGAATTAAACATGAAATTTTTAAGCAAAAAGACAATTTTAGAATATTTTTTGTTTTATTTACAACTTCAAAAATAATTTATTACAGGGTACCAGCATCAGTCTTGGCATCTGTCATTCACGTTAACTTCTAACCAGCAACCTACAGATAAAATAGATATGAGATTCAAAGACAAAAGCTTAGATAACAGGAAAACTAATGAATATCCAAAAAGAAAGAAAAAAAACTGAGATTTCTGACAAAGTGAAATGATTCCTGAAATGACCTTCTTCACTCCAGCTTATGTGCGACTGAAGACATTTAGTGTCACAGTTGCCCCCCATCGCCCCTAATCACGTGAAATCACCTGCCTGCTGATGGTTCACGTGTCTGTGTTGTCCTCCTGTGTTTACAGTGCTACATTACAGTTCAATAAATAGCACACAGAGGTCAAGAAGAGAGGTTCCCTGCCCAGCCCAGAGCACAAGGCAGAGGAAAAAACAAGCTTCCAGCATTTTAAAGGTCATTAATGAAGCAGAGAGGAACTGTTTAGCATACCGTACGCTCCCTCTTTAACAATATCATCAGCTTAACAGGTTCAAGCTACAATGCATCAGCTCCAAGATACAATCTCCGATAGCAATTAAGCAGGAAATGTGCAATTTGCTGAAGAAAAAAAATAGTCAATACCTATTATTGGATCTGCATACTGAAGAAGTATGTTTCTCCTAGACTATCTGCACCAGCAATCAGGCCCTTGAACTGAGATGTATTTCACTTAGCAGTGATTCTCAACCAAGAGCACCCCAACATGCATGTAAGAGGTACTTTGAAAGATTTTCATTCATAAATAGAATAAAAAATAAATAAATTTCTACAGTTTCTATATCATCTAGTTCTACCGTTTATTTTAGAGAGCAAGTAACTGCTAGGGCTGCACAATTAATCGAATTTCTAATCGCGATTACAATTATGGATGCCACAATTACGTAATTGTTAAAAGCGGCAATTAATCGTTCAAAGTCCATTTATGTTATTCTGCGTGCTTAAGATGTGTTTTTTTCTTTCTACATGTTATCTTAAGGGTTTTCCCCATTATTTTAATTTTAGTTTTAGTATAACATTATAATACCATTCATATTTTTACTTTTTTATAATTTAAAGAAGAAACCAATCCAATGTATATTTGACATTTGAGGCTTAATACTATAGAAAAGCACTAAAAGTTTTTCAGTTAGAGTGTTTTCAGCTTGTTTATTTGCATATAAAAATACGGCATGCAGTTGCATCAAACAATGGTAAAAACATCATTCAATGTAAATTGTGATAATCGTAATTAACAATCGCAATTACAATTTCAAGAGAATAATCGACAATTATGATTTTTGTCATAATCGTGCAGCCCTAGTAACTGCATTTTTATGTTATTTAGAAATAAAATTTAGAAGTAGTCTTGTAAAAATCTTAACATCCCACGTCAATACTTATTAAACCACTGACCTTTCAAGTCATGCCCTTGGTTAAAAAAATATTAATAAAAAAACCCTCTGCGGTGTGTAAGGAAGCATATCCTCAGTGTGTGTGTGGGTCTCGCTTTCCGTGATGTTGTCCAGTAGGTTGTCTACAATTCTCTTAACAGAATCTCCATGGTGATTGATTCACTGGGTCATTGCCTAGACCTCTCCTCTTCAACCATAGAGCAATACACACGTATAACATTTACCACCTGTGGCACTGGAGGGGAGCGTGACATGTTCCATTATTCATTCAACTTCTCAAGTCTTGTGATGGTCCCTCTCAGATGACTCTTTTGAATAAGGCCACAGCTTTTTAAAAGAGAAAGACTGCATGTTTTCAGAATGGCTGAAAGCCTATGTATAACACACACTCAAGCACACACTTAACGTATTCAAATATGACACTCAGATTCATACTCTAAACCTCTGTTGCCTTGAGAAATATTAACTGTATATACAGCCACAAGGGCAACACACACAATACTGACAGGTAAGTGGATTTTTTTTCCCTTGTTCTTAAAACAGTCCAATGTAAAACTTTAACTATCACAAAAACATTATGAATATAGGAAAGTTCAGGGAAAAGGTCACCTAAAAATTAAAACTATTGATATGATTATCAACTCATTCTCATATCAACTCATATGGCATCCATATGAATTTTTAGATTAAAAAGAGAGAGACAGAGATTAGAAAATGAAGAAGAAATGCTACAATAAAAACCTGGTAACTGGTTAACTGTAAGTTATCTTGCTACAGAATATGCAGTGAAAACAGTTTAACACTGAATTATGTGTAATTTTAATGTAAAATGCTGTGATATTTATGGTTTTGCAAGCAAAATCTATGAATTACCATAAAATTTAAGGTTAAAAAAAATATAATATATAATATTATAATAATAAAAACACGTAAAGGACTTCCCCAGTTCTATATCATTGCATTACCACATATTCAAACTTGCTGCATCAGTTGTCGTTAATGAAAATTTGTCAGATCTCAGTAAAATCACCAAAATTGATGTTATGGCTTAACATGGTCTGTTCATCACAAAGCTATCGAATGGCATTAGAAAACATGAAAAATAGTGCACAAATCATACAAAGTTTTGTCATTTTAAAAGTCTGAATCCCCATTCATTTGTCTGCTATATTTTTCTTGACAAAAAAGTCAAATGGGATTAAAAAAGACATTGAAGGTGAATAAATGATGACAGAAATTGTATTTTTGGGTGAACTATCCCTTTAACGCCTAAGACTCTACAGCCTATACTGAAAATAAACAGCATCATCAACCCAATGCATGTCATTTTCTTAAGTGCTGATGACTAACATGGCTTAAATCCATTCTAATATGAACATTGCTATAAATGTCTTCATTAAAGATGTAAATACCAGCCCCACTTCAAAATCAGGCCAGACATCAGAATTAAACATGTGGCAGAGAAGCGAACGGGACGCCATGTTGGAGGAGACTCCCAATGAAAGAGAATTAGAAAGGAGCTGACCCAAATATCATCTCACCAACAGAGGAATCGTGTTATGCTAAGTAGGCCATAAAGGTACTTAAAGATTATGCAAAATTATCTTTTAATGGATGACATGGAGAAATGAAAGACAGGCAAATCTCCAGGCGAGGGAAAGGTAACCTCCCCTTACGTCTCAATGCGTGTGTGGTGACAGCCACAGGGCATGAAAGGAGTTGTGATGAGGTACATAAAGGCAGGTGGGGACAGAGAGAGCTGGGGCATTTTGGTAAGAAAATATTAAAGGTTTTATAAAACCTGATATTTCTAAGAGTTCATATAGATATTCATCAATACAAGTTACAGTATATAGTACATACGAAAACAAATCAATAAAGTGTTTTAACCCTGTACAGCCTGACATATGAAATAATAGAAAGAAAAATTCTGAAAAAAAAGCTCTCATACTCCATATTCTCACCTCACTCTTATTCAGAGACCCAGACTGAGCAAAAACGTGCAAATTGCAAGATTAAATTATGACAGCTTGTAATGTACACCAATTAAATCTTTAGAACAGTATAACAGACTACATACATAAAATGCATATAAATATCAGTTGTCACTCTATATTTCCCAATAACATGTACTATGATATTTAAATGTTTTATTTTATGATCAAAGCTATATAGTTTTTTATTATGGGGGACAAAACATATAATGCAATGCAAAACAAGGATGAATGAGTATTTTACAAAGAAACATTCCTCAAAAGCTTGATGTATCATATTTAACACTCACATTTTAACATGATTTATGGACAATCATGGAAACCTTAGCTGCTTCAGTCCAGTAACTTCAGTCCAGTATTAGTAAGAATATAAAAGTTATTCTTACATTTACTTTATAAAAATCAGTAAAGATTTCATGGCAAAAACACACATGCACCACAATCTGAAGGGGGACATTTTTACAATTAGAAGGCCGTTTACTTGCTAAAATGTTATCAATCAGATGACAGAAGGTATGTAGTAGATACAATACGTACAATAGGTTTTTCAGAAAAGTTTTGATTATGTTAATAATTTAGAGGCCATAGGAATTTGTGTATCAAATATGATAAGTAGGCTTTAGGGTTAAGTACAATTATGATTGTGTTTTACATTTTAGACCTTCGTCTTATTTATGCAAGCACACACATTGAGAAACCATGTCCATCTTCCCACCTCTCTCAATCAGACCTCTCCCACGGGCACACACATACACATGTCTCACCACAACCAGCAGTGGGGCAGCAGTGAGGCCCTTGTGGAAACCATGCACCGTGAACCCTACATTTTATGACTTCATTATTTTCCTTCCCCACAACGCTTGCTTTCATTTGAGCAAGTCTCCATGTTGGTATAATGAGAGTGCTATAAAAACGTTGCTTTAAAAGGGTTTGCATACTCTCCCATTCTCAGCTCAACCCTTCAGCAAGCATATGGCAGGTAATCGGGTCGGCAATCACAGTACCCATAATACGTGCTGCATGATTTCAGCATTGTGCTATTATCCATCTGTTTCTGCACGAAAACACATGAACCTTCCTGTGAGAGGTCAGTGCTTTCATGGCACTCCTGGATCCTCAAAGCTTTCCTGCCTTCTTCCTAGGAAGCGGCACTCCTGATTTCAAATGGTCTCTGGATTTTTTTTTTTTTTTCTTTTCTCCATCTTCCTGGATAATTCCCTGACAAAGGTACACTTACAGTCTGTCTGTTTATCCATCTACCTGTATATCCACATATCTATACATACACTATAGTGTATCTATCTATCTCTCTGTCTATCTTCCCACACATCTATCTATCTATCCATCCATCCATCCATCCATGATTCTAATGATTCTATTATCTATCAATCTATCATCTTCTGTCTATGTATCTATCGATCTATCTACATAACCACATGTCTGTCTGTCCGTCCATCCATCCATCCACCCAACTATCCTGCTGTGCACGCTCCATACATTTTAAAGGCATATTGAATGTACATTAAGTTACATTACACAGGAGGAAATATCAAAGGCATCTTTGCCAAGGGAAATAAGACAGAAACTGGTCAAGATGTCCAATAAAAATAACTGCCCTGAAGACATTTTTATAGTTAACTGTTTTGTATGTGGTGTATAAACAATATATGTGTGCAGCGGTCTAAAAAAAAAAAAACCGGTCAAGCATGTATATTATATTACCAATGATTTGTGTACAGGTTTTGAAAACCCAGAACCATAGAATTCTCTGGACAGCTCTGCTAAAGAACAGTGGCAAGAAAAGCTACTATATTTTATTTGAATGACTTTATTGGGCTGTAAAATCAAAGTGGAGGTGAAAGGTCAAAATGGAGAGGTAACGAAAGAACTGGTGAAAATCACTTTTCCTTGAGAAAAAAATACAGCCTTCATATCAAGACAAGAAATACGAATTGAACACAAAAGACACCCAAAATCAGAATAAAATACAATAGGCTTTAGACCAAAACAAGACGATAAAACTTTCAATAAGAAGAACAGTGCTGATGACAACTTAACCCTGGATCTGGCAGCAAGAATGGAAACAATTACCTCCAGCTCCACACTAGCTTTGAACCTGTCCCTCTACACATTTTTGTGGTACAGTCCTTCATTCCGTATCAACAGTACACCATACCTCCACATCTGCCTTCTGAGTGAGTGTATATATACATACATACATACATATATATATATACACAGGTGCATCTCAATAAATTAGAATGTCGTGGAAAAGTTCATTTATTTCAGTAATTCAACTCAAATTGTGAAACTCGTGTATTAAATAAATTCAATGCACACAGACTGAAGTAGTTTAAGTCTTTGGTTCTTTTAATTGTGATGATTTTGGCTCACATTTAACAAAAACCCACCAATTCACTATCCCAACAAATTAGAATATGGTGACATGCCTATACACTCACTCAGAAGGCAGATGTGGAGGTATGGTGTACTGTTGATACGGAATGAAGGACTGTATGAGTCAATTTGTATGAATTATGAGAAAGCCACTTGTATGAATTTCATATGTACGAAAAACAAAAATTTAGTAACTATGCCAACCAACAGACAAAATAATGCTAGGCTTGGCTGGTGTTGGCTAAAAAGTTGATTAGCTACGGTCTTGTGTTATGCCCATATTTAAGAGTACATCCAGAGTGTCTTAACATCTTACACAAACTCACCTGCTAATGATATATGGTGGTGTGGTGAAGGAAACCAGGAGACAAATGTCAGCATACTTTATAGACAACAGCCAACATCAATACAGTTGAGGACTAGAAGGGCATTTTAGCTTCAAGTGAAGGAAACAAGGTATGTAAAAGTGCAAACTAAAAGTAAGATTTTATTTATTTTTTTAAAAACTAATTTAAATCATCAACCCATTTGAACAATATGTGTACAGGTTAAGCACAGATTTTAATCCTGTTAAACAAAAATGTGTCTGATTTAAAAGTTTAAAATCATAACAGGAAATTTCAACACCTCCCTTCAAACAGCAGCCCCGCCTTTCTGCATCCACGTGTTTGAGGAAGGAAGCTCACAAATCTTTATTTAGAGATGTGTGATTATCGCTTTCTCTCTCTGAGAGTGCATTAGAATGCAATGAGAGCAGTCATCCCTTCCTCTCCTCAATCTCTCTCCATGCTGAAGGCCTTGTTTGTACAGCTCTCAGCCCAAATCCATTATTACTTCCTAAACTGACAAATCATTTCAACAAATACAATCTCCCTCTCCTTGCGCTGGCTGATAAGATAAATGCTGAAGTCGAGAGAGGACTGAAACAGAGGTAGAGGTTCATATTTCAATTTGCAAAGCACCTCGCTCTGAATCTTAATTTAGAAGCAATAAGACAACATAATAAAAAAAAAGAGGATTAAGGCCCCAGTGAGAGACAAAAGTCTTATCTAAGTTCTAAAGACAAAAAAGCGGGCTAATTTTCCCTCATAATATTTATTTATTTATAAATAAATAAATACTACTACTACTACTACTACTGATAATAATAATAATAATAATAATAATAATAATGGCCATAACAGAAAAAAGATAATAATAATAATAATAATACAGAGTCTATAGAGAAATGATTTCCAGTGCTCAGCATAGACCTCCTCTTCTGTCCTTCCCCATAAGCCTGTGTTTGTTTTAAGTGTGACCAATAAAAAGTATATAATTAATACCCCAACAGAGACACTGATAAACAATTCCAAATTGCCACCATAATCAAATGATGCAAACATCTATGAGTTACTAAAGTTCACAGCCACAACTGACAATTTCTTAATTGTATTCAGTCATCCATTGACAAGACTGCCAAATAAAGTTTCAAAATAACACAAACCAGCATATACAATATGTCAAAATTGTTCAAATATGATAAATATAAAAAGTAGTGTCACATAACGAAACATCATATCATATCAAACCTGTGCTGCAGCAAATCCGTCAATAATGACTTAAACTTCACTCTTTTTAACACATAAAACTATTGTGTCACACAACAGTTTTATTGATTGATTGATTGATTGATTAAGTGAGTGAGTATGATGGCCTGTGGTGAGCATACATATTAATTCAATTAGGAAAAAAAATAAGATAATTACATCATAGCAGGGCAGATAGTAGCATATAGATATAGTATATGAATCTTGCTTTGATAATTTGTATTAAAGCAAGCGCATTTCTCATCACTCATGCACACGCAAACTGTCTAGATGGTGTTGAGCATTCTGCTGCTGAAGCAGCTCCGGCATTCTAAGTTCAATGACTTGTGAACCCTCACCATGCATTAGTTTAAAAGTATCATTGAGGTCTAAGCCAGTGATGAGAGCATTATTTCTCCTGTTTAGCGAATACTAATCAGCCGTGCTAGAGCGTGAGCGTATGTGTCTGTGTGTGCGCGCAGAGGAGTGAAAGAAATTATATCACTTATGTCAGAGTGCTAATAGGCCCAGCCACACTCCAAATTTAATTTCATAAGTTACTGTTCTTGATTTTTCCCCCCTTTTACTGATAAACAATTCCAAATTGCCACCATAATCAAATGATGCAAACATCTATGAGTTACAAAAGTTCACAGCCACAACTGACAATTTCTTAATTGTATTCAGTCATTCATGGAAATTTTATTAACATGGAGCTGATGTATCCTGCCCTTCCTCTGTCACAACACCAGGGATCTAATTTCATTATTTTCCACAAGATTTGCTTGACTACTGCCATGATTTTAATGCCGGTGCAGTCCAGATGTTTATGCTATTTAAATTAGGAGGCAAGGCCTGTTGGGTAAACATAATTAAAGAAAGTTGAGTTTTTTTTCCTCTTGCCCTCTCTTTGTCTCTTTGCCTCCCCTCTCTCCATCTTCGTAAGTTTACTTCATTAGGCAACTTTCATTTAACTCCTGACGCCACATGGCCCTCCCATAATGCACAGTCCTCTGTAGATCTGTGAACGGCTCACGGCGCCGTGAAGGAGCCTTACGCAGATCAGTGCACCCACAACGCAGGCACGACAGCAGGCTGGCGAGAGGGGTCAAGGTCTCTAGGTCCACAGAGAGAGGAATATTGGGTGCTAGTGTTTACATGTTTGCTGTTCTGCCATGAAAACAAACCATGCAAAATACTGACATAAGCTAACAGTATATCCCAACAGATATGGCTGAAAATACAGCATTTTTTTTACAGCAAAACTAAAACTTGTATTTCAGCTAGTTGCCAAAGCAACATTTCTAATTTTCATTTAGTTTAACTTCATGTACTAAAATAAATAAAACTAAAACTGAAATAAAAGTAATAAAAACTATATAGGCATATTAAAAAAAAACTAATAAAAATGAAGGAAAAACAAAATTACTAAAATTTTAAAATAAAAAATAAAAATGGAAAATACAAAAAAGTAATTCAAAATATTATATAAAATTATAATAATATGTCAATATGTCAAAATTGTTCAAATATGATAAATATAAAAAGTAGTGTCACATAACGAAACATCATATCATATCAAACCTGTGCTGCAGCAAATCCGTCAATAATGACTTAAACTTCACTCTTTTTAACACATAAAACTATTGTGTCACACACAAGTTTTATTGATTGATTGATTGATTGATTAAGTGAGTGAGTATGATGGCCTGTGGTGAGCATACATATTAATTCAATTAGGAAAAAAAATAAGATAATTACATCATAGCAGGGCAGATAGTAGCATATAGATATAGTATATGAATCTTGCTTTGATAATTTGTATTAAAGCGACTGCATTTCTCATCACTCATGCACACGCAAACTGTCTAGATGGTGTTGAGCATTCTGCTGCTGAAGCAGCTCCGGCATTCTAAGTTCAATGACTTGTGAACCCTCACCATGCATTAGTTTAAAAGTATCATTGAGGTCTAAGCCAGTGATGAGAGCATTATTTCTCCTGTTTAGCGAATACTAATCAGCCGTGCTAGAGCGTGAGCGTATGTGTCTGTGTGTGCGCGCAGAGGAGTGAAAGAAATTATATCACTTATGTCAGAGTGCTAATAGGCCCAGCCACACTCCAAATTTAATTTCATAAGTTACTGTTCTTGATTTCCCCCCCCCCTTTTCAGATTAGTGACTAACAATCTATTACAGGCAACATCACAGACAGTGTAATACAAGAGGTCATTACAAGATTACGTAAACTCCAGATTTGCATTACCATTCCACATCCATTTACATGATGATTATTACAGCAGAAATTAAGTGTGATTAGAGAGCCCAGTAGCCTTTGCTCTCCGCAGACACATCTAGGCACACAGCAGAGGGGGACTGACCATTTGTGCCAAGGATTTATAGAAGCATGTCGGCATTTGTTTTGTCAGCGTGATCACAGCAGCACCCAGGTCATAAAACCAGTCATTCTGCTCGCGTTTCCCCACTACAGGCCAAACCGTTCATTTAGCATATTTGATATAAACACCTATTCTTTCCCGGAGCCACAACGAGGAGAATAAAACTCCTCCGAATAACATTCCGCCGGCGCCATACGTCCGTTTATAAGTATGCAGCGTGCGGAACGTTTGCCATACTTTAGTGCGCATGAGCTGAGTAGCTGTCAAAATTACAACGGGCATCTCAAGTAATTATGCAGATTTATGCAAAACATTAACAAGAAGAATTAAAAGCACAAATGAGGTGGCTACACTTGAATTGTTAAGATTATGAATAATTACCATGAATCTTTTTTGCTCTTAATATAACTTGTTTTTGATAAACAAACCCTTAATTATCAGAATACTTCTGAGAATATCGGTGACCTTCATTAATCTTACAAAACAAGTCTCTGGTGAACGGGAGCTGAGGAGGCCCGCTCTCACACTGAGTACACAAATAACAAGAGCGGCGTATGCTAACTAGCCACTTCAGAGAGCCGAGCGTGCGGCCAGGTATATCTCACAGCTCAGCCACAGATGCACAATCATGCCAGGCGACTCTGCCTTTCCATCTGGGACTCCCTCATTCCAGCTACTCATTAATTACAGCCACATTTCTCACCCCATCCTCCCTCCTTTTCTCAATATGAGAGATCTGTTTTCGTCCCCAAACTCTGCTGTGAGAGGAATTGTTTCGGAGCTTCTGTTTTGGATATCAGCCGTTGACTACTGGCCGCTCACCCCCGACCCTCCCCGGATTCATCTACAGTGAAGGAGTCGATCTTCACCTCTGCCGCAATGGCGTGTCATGACGCCTTGTCAATCAATGTGTACCTGGCAGGTTTCTCGTCCACCCACTCAGTCTCTCAGAACAGACTGAAGGTCCATTCGTCCAACCCCTACCACACCACTCTTCCCTTCCACGCTCTCCAGCTCCTCCACCCCTCCATCTGTGCTTCACATACTCTCCTTGCAGCTCACAAACCATGAGGATGGGGCTCACTGGCATAGAAACCTGCTCCATAACCCTCCCGCCAAAGCCCAGTCAACAAATCTCTGACAAATAATGCATGTCTATCAAACAGCTGATTATTTATTTATTTATTTATTTTTTATTATTATTTTATTTTATTTATTTATTTTTTGCATTTATATTTGCATTTGTCTCTTTATAAGACATAGTGGAGGGGACTGGTCATGATTCAATTATTAAAAGATACAATAAATTAATATATGTAATTATACATAAACACTATGTATAAAACATATTTTTATATTATTATAATTATTTTATTATTATTTAAATTACAATATATACACATTATACAAACATTCAAAAGTTTGGGGTCAGTAAGATTTTAAAACAAGTTAACACTTTTATTAATTAAAATTAAATGCAAATACATTAAATGGATCAAAAGTGACAGTAAAGAGAATTATAACGTTCCAATAGATTTATTTTCTCAATTAAATTCAGTTCTTATTAACTTTCTTTTCATCAAAGAACCCTGAAAATCCTTAAAATGTATCACGGTTTCCACAAAACGTTTCGAACATCAGGTCTTCGTCAGGCACAAATTGACGCCAATTTCTTGTTTCGGTATATGCATAAGCATAGCGGCTCACAGTACCTAGAGTACAAGCACTAACCACTACACCAAATCTCAGAAGAATGATGAACATTAATATCAGTGTATATACTTTGTTAATTCCACAAAAAAGGCAGCTATGCACACTTTCTATCAACGTTTGGGAAGTGTGTGTGATGCCAAATTCCATTCATTCTTTTTGTTATGATAACATGGCACTGCACCCAAACATGCATATTGGAGAGGAGAAAAGGAAATGAGCTATTAGCACACCGCCACAGACACTACACTCCTACATATCATGCATATGGAGTACTGCTAGATTTAGGAACAGATGTCAGTCCTGTTTTAGAGCGCTACAGTTACGTACACACCATGTTTGGTTATAAACAAGAGTGATAACTGAACTGACAACATTAAAGGGGTCATAGGATACTACATGCACTTTTACAAGTTGTTTGAATAAATTATTCTTATGGAGCAGTTATATCAGTGTGTGGACAATACGTTTGCATTTTTGCAAAATGTTACTTTGCCATCACAGGGATAAATTACAATGAAATGTACTAACAGTTATTTAATTATTTTAACTGCATTTTTAATCAAATAAATGTAGCCTCGGTCAGAAATGAAAGAC
>NW_015653483.1:151203-175934 GCF_001515625.1 Sinocyclocheilus rhinocerous
AAAAAAGGTGTTTTTTACACTACCATTGAGAAATTTTAACCAAACTGTGTTACAGACTTTTCATTAAGACCCTAAAGAATCATATCAACTTGTGGAAAATGGGCATCCTATGACCCCTTTAAGCATTTTACCCTGTGATGGAGAGGGGCCCATGGAATACTTGGTAACTACATTTAGGTTCAAAAAACGTTGTTGTTTTTTTTTTTTTGCTGTTCAAAGTGATTTTTGTGTGTTCAAGGACTCATGCTTCTTGTGTCTGAACAATATACAAACAAATCTGAAAGAAAAAAAATATCACACGTGTTTGTGCTTTAGGAGGTTATAATATGAGGCTATAATGTTAGCTCTAAACTGCTGTATGATACAAGTTTGTTAAAATATTAGGAGTGGGGTAATTTGAGCCAAAGGTCCTGGGGTAAGGTCACCTTCTTATGATTATAAAGTATTATTTTACTCTAATTCTACATTATATTTCATTCATTTGACACCAAACATGATTTTGAATTTGTTCTTTGTTTTGAACTTGATTTTGTTTTGTAAATTTTAAACAGGCCCTGTTTATGAAAATTGGCAGTTGCAGTCTCTTTTTTTAATTTTTCAATTTGAACTTTTTGTTCTGAAATTTTTTATTAATTTAAAAAAAACACCTTCAGAGTTGTGAACTATATCATTAAATAAAACTTTTAAGAAATCATCCATCTATCCAAACCTATATGTCCCTATTAGGGTCGTGGGGAGCTGGATTGAGCCACAGGTGAGGAAACTTCCTGGATGAACAGCCAGTCCATCACAAGGCTCACACATAGATTTTAAGAAGTCATTTTTTATTGAATTTATCTTCCTTTGATATAGCATGAGGTGAAAATGTTCAGTTTTACTTCAGCATAATCAGTGGCGTAATTTAACTCCATGTGGCTTAACTTGCCCTCTATGCTCGCTTTAAACACGGCGTAAGTAAAAACTGGATCAACTCACCCCGCTCTCCCCTACTGTGTTTTGACATGAAGCACATTTACGATCCTGGATTATTTTTTTTGGAAGTAATTAACACTTTTATTCAGCAAGGACGCATTAAAATAATCAAAAGTGTCAGTTAAGACTTCACAAAATTATCTCAAATAAATGCCATTCTTTTGAACTTTTTACTTATCAAAGAATCCTGAAAAATAATAATAATAATAAAAAACAGCACAACCATTTTCATCTGTGATAAAAGTAAGAAATGTTTCTTGAGCAGCAAATCAGCATATTAGAATGATTTCTTGTGACAGCTTTACCACCACAGGAATAAATTACATTTTAAAATTTGTTAAAATATTTCACAACATTACAGTTTTACTGTACTTTTAATCAAATAAATGCAGTCCTGGTGTGCATAAGAAACTTCTTAAAACATTTATTTAAAAAAAAGACTTTTAAACAATAGTGTTTATATCTTTTAAATAAATAAATAAATAACCCAAACAGCTAAATTAAGATTTAATGGAAGAGCTTGTGTCTTCATTGATTTTGTTCATTAAATAAAGTGTATTGACTTTCTGATGTTATGGAAGTTGCTGTCTTTGAAATGTACTTTGATATTCACAGCTCACATGAGAATAGAAAATTGGTTTGACTTCGATTACTTGTTAATACAAGACAGTTTTTGATCTGCACCTGTAAGCTGTTGTATGAATGAAACAATTCGAGAGTCACACCTTTTAATAAATACAGTTGTCAAACGCTTCCAGTATGAATGTAACTATGATGTGTTCTGACAATCGCTTCCAATAGTATCACTCAAGTCCGTAAATTATCAATAATCAGATGTAGCAAAACCATCAAACACTTCCTCCCTGAGCACAAATACCCAGCGTGACCACAATTACCACAATGTATCACAATGTAATAACATAGATAATTGCATTTGCGTATTGATCTAAAAAAAAAACTATAATTCACAAAGCAGGGAAGTTGCAAGAACTCTGGTTTACTGCTCATCTTCCGACATCAATGCAGGAATACTGAATGAGTTTACATGAAAAGATGGTCGCTGTTAACCTGTTAGGCAGTGCCAGATTTACAGAGTCTATTTCTACATTTTCCCTTTTTAGATCGATAGGGGAGTCAGGCAAGAGCTGCTCATTTTCTCCACATCAATACAGCCCCACAGTTCACTCCGTTTCATCCCCCTCCTTAGTATTAGGGTGGTTTTAATAGGACCAGCCTTTAGTTTGGAGCTGTATTCCCATCAGGCACAGCGCTTTAAAGTTAGTTTAGACTGAAAGGTTGCAGTATGGAGGTGAGAATTGTGGGAGAGGCCGCCCCACAGACCAAAGCACCGCTCGACCCGGCTCCACCGCACGCCCTCTGGGTCACACCGTAGCACTTACACACGAAGTAAACTTGGCATCGGCTTTCCGTGTGCAATCCAAGGTGCACACAAGAAACATACCCAGGGAGAGATTCGCTTTTTGCCATTCTTTTGTTCCTGATTCACTTGAAGTCTGCATCTATCGACTTAAACGTTTTCGAAATCCTGGTGCACTCCAGTTGCACGCTGGCCTATCGCGGTTTGATGCGAATGTGTTTTTGCATGGGTAATAAAGCAGTGCTCAGGCTGAGCCCATCATTATTCTGTTAATGAAGTTGGGTTAGTTGTTTAATTTGGTGTCTGTGTGTTAGCAGGCCTGCTGTTTGTTGCTCCAGCGTGGAGTAGGGAGGAAACAAACTCCAGTGCGGCCACCATTCTGGCTCTAGCATGCCTCTACCCAGTCGCCCCTCAAACTCCCCCTTCCATCCCGAGCACCCCACCGCTTCAGTGCCTGACCCCCAGGCAAACAGATGTCCCATCAGCCCAGGCAGACAGGACTGCCTGTCCCTCCCTCACAAGGGCTCTTTAATTATTCCCCCTCTCGCACTCCTCTCTAATAAAACATTAGCTTGCTAATCGATTCTGGTGCAGCTGAATCCAGCACAGCCCACTCAATGTACATGGCCATCGACGGAGAAAAGACACAAATAGACCTTCCTTGGTTGTCGGCACATCAATCAGCAGACAAGTTAAAGGCAAGAATCAACAAACATGTCGAATTTCAGATATGAGTGGAGATTAGCGCCTTCAGTCACTAAATATAAACCATCTGGCTTTCCTCAATGGACCTTTTAATGGGCTTTCTCGCCATCATTCACTACACAAATGCACTCTGAAGCTCAAATACACCCAGTGTTGGGAGAATGTTACAATATTGTGTTTTTCATAGGGATGTAACGATTCACTCAACTCACGATGCAATACGATTCAGGATACTGATTGCACGATACAATTTTCTCACAATTTTTGTAACAAATGAGATTCAAGACAAGGCTTTGCCTGTGCTCTTTTCAGTCAGTTAGAGGCAACCACTGTATTTTAATCATGATTCAAACAAAGATGCTGCTGCATACATGCTGCATGAGCAGCTTTTAATCTAAATTAGATCGTATAATTTCGAAACTTGAAGCAAAAACAGAATGGTCTGACTTTAACTTTGTGAAATTATGCTACAGAAAACATCTGAACGAGACAAAAAAAGCAAACAGACTGAATGAGAACGCAACTTTACTCAATGACAGCAGGTGGCGCTTATGGAACAGCAGCAAAACTGCATTTGCATTACTTGTGCCCCTTAAATACAGCATGTATGCTGTTTTTACCAACAGAGAATAAAGTAAAATGTTTACATGTATGTTTGTATAAATAAAAAATGCAATAATGCACATTATTATTAAATTTACACCATAATATTAAAAACTTTTTTTCTCTTCTATGCTACTTTACTCATTACTGGGGGGGAAAAGTGTGATAGTTGTAACGCTTTACTCCAAACACTGAATATATCAAAAGATTATTTCATGAAATAAGTCTCTCTCTTTGACTATTTTGAAATATTAATGTCAGTTTTAAATTTACGTACATCACTTGAATATACTGTGCTTCCCAAGTTCCCATGTTACCTGTTTTGTTACTGCTTTCTCTTATGTTGGGTGCCACTGAAGCGGAGTGGAAGACAAGCAACGGAAGGCCCAGCAAACTGACCCGCTAAATGTATTCTGCTCTCAATAACTGCTCTCAGCTGAAATTCATGTAAAACGCCAGGAACTCCCAAGGCTTTTAAAAGCCACATCTGATAGTAGATAATGACACAGTTTTCAGGGCCATTATGGAAGGCTATCAAATATTCCATTTCTTTTTGCATTTAGATTTGTAAAACATCCACATAGTCCACACCACATTCACTAACACAGTATCTGCCAAGTGTGGCGGACGATAAGACGGTCCACAACCAATAGAGCTTAGAGGGAAAAAAAAGATACAGGAAAATGCTTATCAAAAATGAAATGCTGGAAATGTATAACTCACCATGACAGAGATTTCTTTAATGCTTTAGAATATCAAGTGATTTAAATTCAAGACGAGGTAACAAGGTCAGCCTGTAAAATAACCAAAAGAAGCATGTGCAAGTGACACGCATTAAAGAAAATGTGTATTATTACCATGTTTACTTATTCATTTATGTATTTTGTTCTGGCAGGTTGCTTCAAGACTGTATGTGTTTGCTCCTTATGCTGTGCCATGCAAACGAATGCAAGGGAAAATGACTGCACCTGAAACGTTGATAAAACCTAAAGATAAAGGTGAAAAAAAAAATCCTCCGACTGAAGAACAACGACTGGAAGGGAGAGAAAGAGGAGAAAATGAGAGGTTCAACAGGCACCCATCAAAAACTTCTCAGTAATCGGCAGGCATTCACCCATTGGACCAACATCTTTCAATTTATTAGCATGACAAAGGACACAATCATTTTGGATATGCCTGAATGCAATTTTCATTAACTTTGCAATGATTTATTAACAAAAGTGTCAGGAATGTAATAAAAGCAGCAGGACCCCACAAAATGCCAAAAAAAAAGAAAAAATTAAACTGAATAAAATAAATAATCTAAAATGAAGAGGAAAGAAGCAAATCAGAGAGAGAGAGAGAGAGAGAGAAACAGTCATTACACTGAGTCAATGTTTTGGAGGCTCAAGTCAGTAAGGTCTTGTTTCCATCAGAGACATCATAGAATTTAAACTCCGCAATTAATGCATCGAGAAAAGAATATTCACATCTCATTTGCGTGGAATTACACAACAATTATTTCCAGTCCTCTAATCTGATTGGACAATGCAGCATTCCAAGTGTGCTGATATTTAGTATAACCACACTTACCTTTTTAACGATTTGTTATGGCTGATTATAATTCAACTATTTTCTCTAAATAAATTAAAATATAAAACACTAAAAACTAAAATCAATCATTTTGAATGCTATACGTGAATTCAGACATCATAACATTATAATATGCAGTAAATGAAAATGAATATTCATTGTAAGATTTCCTAAAATAAATAAATAAATAAATAAAATAAAACTTTAAATATTAGACGATGGCAAGTGTTATCTAAATGTAAAAACAGGGGAAATGATCATGTACATTTAAATACTGTATAAAAATTGTAATATTATTATTATTGATATTATCGTTTTTATTATTAATAATTATATATACTATGCACACACACACACACACACATATATATAATACAATTATTAATAATTAAAAACAAAATCTATGAGACAGATGCACAGGGAAAGACAAAGCACTAAACATCCTGATCTGAAATGGTTTTCATTCTCACTCACAGTGTCACACACATGCAAACAAACATGTGCAAAAAATAAAAATAAAACACGAAATCACATGCACACATATGCTCTATGAGATGAAACAGGACACCATATTGGTGGTGGTGACAGTTACTTGCACATGTGAGATGGTTTGTCTCTTGGTGGGAGCTCGTGGCAGCTGAGATATTATAATTTTTTTCTTATTTTGCTTTGTATTTCTTTTTTCTTTATACCATCACTCCCTCGCAGTAGCATTGGCACCATAATAACTCTAAAAATATGCAGAGACAAAATAGAAAAATCATCATCTCTGCATTACCTCCCCCTTCAGTTACTGGAGATTACCATCTCTAAATGTGATTTTCATCATTTACTACTTATTAAACCTCAAGAACCAAATATTTACAAAACCGCAGAAGCTAAAATTGCTGGAAGAACTCCGAAAAAACATTCATTTCACAAAGGAACAAGAAAAAAACATGAAAAGAAGACTAAACATGAAGGTAGTTATTGAGAGACTGCAGCGACGAGGGAAGCGTCAGATGATCGGAAAATATGTTACAACAAAGAGAGTGTTTGGTGCTGCTTATCAGAAATGCTATGTGGACTACAGGGGCTGACACACATATTAACGCAACTGTGAGTTTAGGTCCCTTAGTAGTACACTCTCCACACCCCAGAGCATCTCCATATCATTAAGATTTTATCAATTTATAATCCGCCTGAAAGAATAAATAATAAACTGTAGAGTAAGCGATCTTTAAAAGCCACAGAGTCTCTCCCAGGTGAACAGCCGCAAAGACACACAAGTCACTGCTAAAAGTCTGAACTGACAAAAAATAAATAAAAACACCCAAAAGTGATCAGGACATGGAAACGGTTGCATCTTCCATGCTCTCTTTTCTAAGCAGGATATTGCATGGCCAACTTTCTGTGTCTGACATCTTTGCTTTTCAAAACTATCAAATATATCAAAACTATATATATATACATATATTCGTCCCTTAGAACGATAGTCATCAACACAAACATATGGCCTCCAAAGTTATGCAAATAATCAGTGCAAAAATGATAGTGCCATCAATCCGATTATCCGAACATAAAACTAATTTGTGCTCCAGAAATACATATTTACCTGTGTTCCCCAAAGGAAAAATGCCTGGTAGATTGAACATAGCTTGGAGTAGGGCAAGAACAAAAAAGGGGAAAAAATACCATGTATTTCTTATATATAGTCAACTTTTAGCAAAGCTTATTCTGGCAAAGGTGGCTGATGGATGGGGTTCCTTTTTTAAGCCCTTTCAGGGAAAGAAAATAAGCTCAACGTTGCAATTTACAGAGCCATATAAATCAGCCCGTGACCACAAATAATTCTGCGAGGGGAGAATTTATATGTTTAATTACGCAGTGCAGGTGCCAGGCTTGTCTTCCTCATTACTCTAAGATACATAAAACACTCAATAACACGTATAGCAGCAGGACAATGGGAAGACAAAGTAATTAGCTGGCTGTTATTTAATAAGTTACTTCTATGAGCTGCTTCATCTTGCTCGAGTTTAGCATACTGTATTTCGTTAGCAAAGTGCTCCAGATCGCCTTACATAGCCGGGTTGTTCTTTCATTCTGTTGGCAGTTATTACCTCTTGTTTTTTGGGCTATGTATGTACTGAAAACTGGAGCCCAATAGGGGAAGCCCATGGAGAGCAGGATGAATCCGCTTTCCGAGATATGTTCCGCACACCTGAGCGACGTACACGGGCACCGGCGAGCAATGGGCAGCGGTGAGCCAGTTCCAGCTGTTCTGTTCTACCGCTGGGCCTGGAATCATATCAAAGTCAAGCAGCATGCCAGTGTGGGTGGCATGGGATTCAAACCACAAGGTCAGGGGAGTTCAGAAGAACAGAAAAGGGCCTCTCAGGAGAGATAGGGCAAGAGAGGAGGAGTTGAAGAGAGACTGATGTAAAAGCCACATGTGCACAGGGCCTCCTCTCTCTTCTTCTTCAGCTTGCCGCAGTCCAGCTGCCCTCACCACAATCCCAGCCTGGGGATGTTTAACTACCCATTGCAATCAGGGGCCAAGTCGCTCTCTTTTCTTTCGCTGTATCTCTCTTTCTCCATTCCAGAACCCACAAAGTCCTGAGTAAACATAGTCCAGCCTACCTCACTGGCCATTTTCTTCTCATTGGGCCTGGGGCTGTTTAGAGACAAGCCAAACCAGGTCCGGTTCCCCCTCCCTGCAGGCCTCACACGAGGCCTGACCTCACCCACTCGCGGCTCCCACACAACGGGCTGTGGGCAAGCTAATATAGGCCTCTCTCACTCACACTCACCCACATGGCCGTATTGGACTTGGCCGGCGCTGGTCTGGCATGAATTAACAGGCGGGCAGCAGAGGGCCGTGGCAACAGCTTGGCGAGGTTTGATGCCCGCGGGGCCGTTTGGATATGCTGAGAGTTTTTAACAGGATGTCATGGACTACCTGGCCCGCTCAATCTGTTTCGGCACGTCTCAGCAGACTCGGACTGGGCACCGGGCCGGACACAAACCATTTACTAAAATGCCACATTTACTCTAACCGCAGTAATTACTTGACAGCAACAACACGGGTGACCATATTTGACAGACACACTCAAAGGGGCATTACAAAAACAGATTCTGGTGTGGTTAAAACACAAAATTGCACTTGTTTAAACTAGTTTATCCAGGTGCTGCTACCGTTGCTGCTTTTCTTGTACAGTATGAGATTCTTTGGATTTTGATATTGGAAACATACCCTATATCAATACCTTTCCCCTTATGAACATTAGCTGTGTAATAAATAAAATGGAAAGCACAGTCATTATTGTCTGCTTATACTGTTTAAGTGGGTATGCATGATTAATATCAGCTATAGACTTTCAGATAGCAGATATATCGAGGCCGTAAGGAAGACACAAGCTCATTGATTACATTGTTGGCTTCTCATGTAAATGCAATTCTGTTATATCGAATGCACAAAAGAAAACTACCAGAGTGTGGTGAAAAATACTAAATCATAGAATTGTCACAGCCATGGCTTAGCAGTTAATGTATCTTTCCTTGTCCTTGCTACAATATCTATGAATAACAGTGGCAAAAAGGGGGAAAAGTCATTATTTTTGCTCCTATGAACAAGATAAAATGATAAAAGAAACAAGATAAGATAAAAAGATGGCCAGTACGAGTGCACCTGTAAAATCATTGGATGGCGTGACATCCCTTCTCAACACCCAGCCAAGTACTTTAAAGCATCTTTTAACTGTGCTTGTTCATCGAAGTAATTAGTTTAAATGTGGCAAAGCAAGTCCATTTGGAATAAGAAGAGAGAGGATGTCTAGTAAAGGTTAACAGATAGGCAGGCATGATAGAATGGGACAAGATGGACTTGGCACAGTTTCTACCTGAATTAGCTTATCACAGTCTCTTTTCAATAAACACGAGTACATAAACACACATGAGAAAGAGAGAAATTCTATTACAGCAGTTAAAAATCAAGTAATTTTAATTTCTTAATTTTTGTTTATTTCTCAAAGGGATATTTTACCCAAAATGTAATTCCGTAAAAACTCCTAAAAACTGTATTACTAAAAGTTAAATGCGCTTAATTTCCAAGTTTTCTGAAGCCATACATGAGCTTTTTGAGAACCAGTGGCATTTGACATCATCAATGTCAAACCTGGCATGATGAACCCTCGCTCACCATATTAAAGTGAAAGTGAAAGTGAGGTGTAGCCAAGTATGGTGTCCTGTACTCGGAATTTGTGCTCTGTATTTAACCCATTCAAGTGCACACACACAGCAGTGAGTAGTAAACACACACACACACACCGTGGACACACACCCGGAGCAGTAGGCAGCCATTTTTGATGCGGAGCCCAGGGAGCAGGGTTTACTCAAGGGTCTCACATCAGTCATGGTATTGAAGGTGGAAGAGAACACTTTACATTCACTCCCCCCACCTACAATCCCTACCGGTGCCGAGACATGAACCCGTGACCTTTGGGTTACAAGTCTGACTCTCTAACCATTAGACCTATCTGAATATAAATGAACGTAGATGACTTCTGAAAGGTTGAAAGCCAGATTATTTGCTATTGCTATTTGCTATATACAAAGCTACTGAATGGCTTAAAAATATGCAGCATGATTCTTTCTATATGAACTATTTTTATGATACTTTATGGCACTTTGTATCATTTTTGCATCTCAAAGGGATTGATCACTCAAAAAATTCTATGATGATTTATTCACCCTCATTTCAAACCTGTATGAATTTCTTTCTGCAGAATATAAAAGAAAATATAAAAAAAAAAAAAAAAATGTTTGGAACTAAACAACATTGGTAAAAGCCTCAAGAAAGCAGCATTAACATTCGGCCTAAAATCTTACTTTGTGGCCCATGCAAGGAAAAAAGTCACATGGGTTTGGAAAAACATGAGGGCGAATAAATTATTATTTTATTTTATTTTTTGCATGAATTTTTCCCTTCAAGATGCAAGTGAGGCATTTGAGACATGCAGAACTCAAAATCACCCAGAGGAAACGCAAATAAAAAGTACATGACATTTTAAAGCATGCCTTGGTTTGTTGCATTTTGAGATGCCTTCCTCCCAACTGAGGCACCTATGCCACTGGTTTCCTGGCAGGAAGAGGACTATGGCAGGACTGAGCTGGACGAGGGTTACTTTATAATGAGAGGAGGCAACACTCACAGAAGACTGTCAGATAAACTAAATCCCACCAGTGAGATCGGCCCTGAGAGTGGGAGGAAATGGAAGCAAGGATGAGTGTGTTGATAGAGGGGGAAGAAAGGAAAGCAGAGAATGAGGAAAGACAGGAGAGACAGATGACAGCATCAAGAGCCGCTTGCCCATAGCACTCGCTATCTGAGATGTTGCATGATGGGCAATGGTCTGACAAGGGGTGTGAGGTTACTGGGAGATGGCAGAGTAAATGCTTGGTTTCTAACTGGACAGCCAATAACATGAGTCATTTTAAACAGGCAACTAATGAACTGACAACATGCACAAAAGAAATGTAAATAGCATAATAAAGCAGCTCACTCTGCCTCTAATTATTATTTAATGTCTACATATTTTAGAAGGCAAAAAAATCCCAAAAATATAGCATACAAAAAAGCAGTTATTGCTAAAAATGCAGGAAAAACGTATAGAGAGAGGAAAAATAAAGCCATTCATGGGTTGATGTCCTTAAAAGTTTAAAAACGCAATGGGTTTTTCACGCAAATTCACCAAGTTGACCAACAAAATGCTGCTTGGTTTGAAAGTGGCCTCTGTGTGAGAGCTGCTGCGGGACAGTGGACCTTTTTTGTCAGCAAGATTTCACTAATGTGACTGCGCCGCATCTGCTTGTCTGATAAGTGGTGGGATAACCTGTCTGAAACAAGCCATTACTTTCACAATATTATTTGGTGATGCTAGCGGCACAGAAATTGCACATTTCACCTTTAGAGGTTGTGTGATGGAGAGACCCTGATTAGGATGGATGCATATAGTATGTCAGATGCTGGGAGAGGCAGCAGAACCAAATCACAAGGGATGTCCCACAGTTCCCATTCCAAATTTGCTTTAATCAGGGCAAAGAACCCCAAACCCCTCTCAGTATCCCACACATCTCACTGTCCGCCTCTTGCACGTGGCCCAGACACTCCCCTGACCCACTTTAACACATCTGGGTCAGCCTCTGAACTCCGAAGCACACTTTAACTACTGCATGTGTCATTTCAACATGTGAGCAGGGGAAGCTATTTTGAAAGCAAAACATGCTGAGCAACAGGCTATACCTAAAGAAGCTAATTAGTGTTTTAATGCTGGTATCGTCACATATTTACAATTTCAGTACCGACATCGGTACTTTTGACAACACTAAAGCTAACTACACTGAAGTTATCTGTCATCTTTTAGAATGTTACTGAATTACAGTCATTCCTTAAACGTAAATACTGAAACTGTAGTGTGCTTTAAATACATATACTCCCGCTCAGCCCAGAAGGGCTCATATAAAACAGATTTGTAGTATTTTGACTATGATACTGGAAAAACTATACCACTATAAAAACAGCAGAGCTACTGAAAAATTTAGTCAGGTTAGTAGCATTACTAGTTTAGTTAGTTACACCTTAAAGGACATGTTTACAAAGAACACATTTTTGCATTCCACTGTTCTACTTTTCCAATTTTTTCTATGTAAACAAACAAGGCTAAACAGACGTATGTCTTTTTCAGTCTCTTGTGCACGACACATTTTAAAAACACAGTGTTCAAGTTATATTTTAAACAAGCGTCTCTAGACCTTGCGATTTCTTTTATTCCACTGTTCCATGTCTTGTGTTTTTGCAATCCACTATGCATTGATTTTCTTTGTAAACACTCATCAAACAGTTTGACCATTATCCTTGCATCTTGTGTCTTTTGCAGCGTTTTGTGCATGACGCACTGTTCAAAAAAATGTACTGCTCAAGGTAAACGTTTTTTTTTCCTAACACACCCTTAAGCCTTGTTTTTTTTTTTTTTTCACTGCCCCTAACACTGTGAAGTACAAAATCCTAGTAGTTCTGATTGGTTTTTTGCCAGGTAAGCTGCTCCACCTGTGTGTACTCCCATAGAAACAGAGATCCATTTGTCAAAGGATTTTAAATGCAGTAAAGATCAGAGATGGATTTTAAAAACAAAAAGACCCAAAATGAGCAAGTGATAGATCCAGCAAATAAAAACAAACTGCTCCCGCTAAGCCCAGGGCTCATGAAGTCTTGTGAGGGCACAGGGGAAGTGATTAAAGACCTTCCTCTTTCTTTCTTGCACTTCCAAATATAATTTACTTTTGATGTCTGTGTGAGGGCGTTTGTAGCAAATACAAAAAAGCAGCTTTTCTTTTTTTCTTCCTCTCACTTTGGATGGGAAAGGAGAATGCAGGTAAATGACAAAGCTGTCCTTTGCCCATGGCCTGTAGCGATCTATCCTCTACAAAACTACCCATAAAGAGCAAGGGAAGTGAAGAGAGAGAGGGAGAGAATGAGCCCATTTCAGCTAGGGCTTCTGGCTACAGTGTTCAAAGAGCCGTGATATTGAAATAAAGAGCGAGCGGGAGCGGCGGGGTTTGGAGCAATCCATAGTGGTGTATTGATCAAGGTTAGCACTCTGTGAGAGAGTGCATCATCCCTACCGCGCCGCTGGCTGGAGGGCATCACGCACACACACACACACACAATCTTAACTAGGTGTCTACTCTAAAAACAGTTCTCCACGTTTAAACTAACAAGGAAATCTCACGGGCCGGTCTGGGCTCCGGGGAAGACTGAGAGAAAGGGAAAGAAAAAAATAGTTTACAAATAACTTTTGAAAAAGGAAAAAAATAACTGTGGATACTGAGAGCTTGATCAAAACAGCCGCCATACTAGCACCTGCTCACCTCAAAGTGCAAACAAATAGCCACATGGCCAGAGACAAATTACAAAAAGAGAAAAAAAGAGAACTCTTTTAAAAACTGATTTAAAAATGATGTGATCAATTGATCAGTAAATCAATAAAATGAAACAAAAGTGTATAAATGTGCCAGGGCTCTATAGGCTTACATTTGTTTTTTGTTTTTAGGAGCACTTGTTTTTTTTTATTTTTTTATTTTTTATTTAGGAGCGATGACCTTCTGATCAATGACAGAAATTAACCTTCCCATTACAAGGTGATATCTGACTCTTAAAGTGATTTGTAGGGTCATTTTTTACCTTTGTAAGGGTATTTGTGGAAGCTATATTTAATTTAATTAGAAAAAAATAAAATAAATAACCTAAAATGTATAAAATATACATAAAATGTGTATGAATAAAAACATAAAACATTATAAAGTATACACGAATGGAAGTATAGGTATATCGTATATACCTATATTATAGTATAGTATATATTCTTTTGGTTTTTAAGGAATGTTTGGGCCTATTTTTAACTATTTTCCATGAAATCTCACGGGCCGGTCTGGGCTCCGGGGAAGACTGAGAGAAAGGGAAAGAAAAAAATAGTTTACAAATAACTTTTGAAAAAGGAAAAAAATAACTGTGGATACTGAGAGCTTGATCAAAACAGCCGCCATACTAGCACCTGCTCACCTCAAAGTGCAAACAAATAGCCACATGACCAGAGACAAATTACAAAAAGAGAAAAAAAGAGAACTCTTTTAAAAACTGATTTAAAAATGATGTGATCAATTGATCAGTAAATCAATAAAATGAAACAAAAGTGTATAAATGTGCCAGGGCTCTATAGGCTTACATTTGTTTTTTGTTTTTAGGAGCACTTGTTTTTTTTTATTTTTTTATTTTTTATTTAGGAGCGATGACCTTCTGATCAATGACAGAAATTAACCTTCCCATTACAAGGTGATATCTGACTCTTAAAGTGATTTGTAGGGTCATTTTTTACCTTTGTAAGGGTATTTGTGGAAGCTATATTTAATTTAATTAGAAAAAAATAAAATAAATAACCTAAAATGTATAAAATATACATAAAATGTGTATGAATAAAAACATAAAACATTATAAAGTATACACGAATGGAAGTATAGGTATATCGTATATACCTATATTATAGTATAGTATATATTCTTTTGGTTTTTAAGGAATGTTTGGGCCTATTTTTAACTATTTTCCATAGCTTGGACTAATAGCAAGGTCACCAAAACTATGGAAAGACACAAATGGAAGTCAATTTTGTATTAACAAACTAACTAAATATTAACTAACAGTAAATAAATGTGTCTGTATATTTATACTATATTTAGGTACCCACTCTTCACTCTGGACATTTCTCCATCAACTTCACAAAATATCCGCCAGGGAAGCTTTTTTAAACAAATTAAAAACTATTATGTGGAGCTCTAAAATGCCCATTTTGTCCTAATGTCCATGCTAATCCTCATAGCTCAACAGACAGATGGGCTTTGCTCTTCAGCAAGTGGTTCAACAATTACAAACGTTTTCCAGTTTAAATTCTGCAGCTGTCTTGACAGCCACATTCAGCTGAACATTCCCAGCATGGAACATTCCAACAGAGAAAGTGCATGTGGTTTTGAGGGATTATGGACCAAACCACATGCACATGTAAAAATCCCTGCAGAATAGGGTATTTTCAAGCTTGGCATGTGTGGTTCATCACAATTTGGATAAATTTTAACGGAGGGATTAAGATCTTTCAGAGTTAACAATATTGAATATGACACTTATTTCGTCAGTACTATAAAATGTTTTGCTTTATAAAAAGACAACTCTTAAACCCATGAAAATTGGAAAACCAGAAAAAGCCTGAAACTGGTCGTTCTAGGAGAAAACATTTTTGTTTTGCCTATGTCACAAAAATAGGTAAATCCGGCCCTGCATATGACTAGTTAAAAAAAAAAAATCATATTAGTTCTGTAAAGTAATTCATATGCCAGGTTAGATTTAGGAAATGTTTTATCTGACTAATTAAAAAAATTATATACTTTTTCACATTTTAGCTTATTCAAAAACAACCACACTTTGCCTAGATTACAGCTCTGCTCATTACATGACACTACATGTATAGATATGCACTGTATATGTATGCATGTACAGATACACTATTGAGTTTTGTAGACAGATTATTTTATGCTGGCACAATTTACACTACTGTTCAAAAATTTGGGCTCAGTAAAAGGTTTAAATGTTTTTGAAATAAGCCTTCAATGCTAACTAGGACTGCATTTATTTGATTAGATGTACAGTTACAACATTAATATTGTGAAATAGTATTACAATTTAAAATAAATGCTTTCTATTTTAATATATTTGAAAACGTAATTTATTCCTGTGATAACAAATCCAAATTTTTAGCAGCCATTACATATCATATGCTGATTTGGTGCTCAAGACACAAATCTTCTTCTTCTTCTTCTTCTTCTTATAATTATAATTATTATTATTATTATTATTATTATTATTACCAATGTTGATAACAGTTGTGCATCTGTATGTGTTCTCGTTTGTTGTGACCTTGAGTAAGGTGCCAATTAAAATCAACTTTTTTTTTCAGGATTCTTTGATGAATAAAAAGTTCAAAAGAACAGCATTTATTTAAAACAGAATTTGTTTGTAACAATGTAAAAGTCTTTACAGAGAAAAAATAAATCCTACTGACCCCAAATATTTGAATGGTAATCCATATTATAAATCACAGAAAAAGAAAATTATGTCAACAAAATGTAGCACTTATAATTAGGATATCTGCAATATATGCCTAGTTTACTACTACTGCTCTCAAATCTCTCCAAACACATTCCATCAACACGAAAATGTACACATAATTATTCCAGATACTACCATAAAATGTGAGGTATGACTATATATTATTTTGAACATACATTTTGAATTATCTGTACATGTGACCAAAACATTTTAATGGGCTCCCTACTCTGTCACAAAGCACCAGTAGAGATAATGGAAAATCAGATTTGACCAGAGAGAAAGATCAGACATGGCAAAAGCCATCTGAAGGCAGTTCCCTCACAGGACCGTGTTAGGGAGCAGAAGTGATTCTACATTCTCTCTCTCATCTACTTGTCAGAGAGCAGTCTGGTCACTCTAAATGTATGAAGAAATCCCCTGCTTACTCATGCATACTGCTGGCAAATTGTCCCTCTCAGATCCCGGCCCTGCCATGTGATTTGCGCAAGACGCTGCTATGTATGCCTCATATCGGAAAAGGGCACCGCGGAAATAGACAAACTAGTCCGAGAGGTGCATTTGAAGAAAATTATATCTTTCAGGGCTAACCGACGAGTCTGCGCAAAGGAGAAGCCACTAGGAGAAGAGTGAGATGCCTTTTAGTGGCGACCTTGGCAGGGGAGTGGGCGGGTGGCAGCATTTTGAAAGGTTGTGCATGTTATTGTCATCATACTCTGAATTAGGAGGTAAAGGAGAGAGAGAAGAAGAAGAAAGTTGAGAGCGGCTAGGAAATATCAAACAACCTTCACCAAGCTAGCAAACAATTCTCATGAGAGATTTGAGAAGAGATCCTGGTTTCATGGCGCAGCCGAGTTCCACACTATCATCATGATGTAGAACACTGGCTCTTTTGAGGGGAGTGTGGGTTTGCGGTAGGATGTCAGGTACAAAACATGAAGGAAGGGTATTTTGAACACACCGGTGTGAGCTTGTGGGTTGCTATATCTGGTGCTGCCGTTACAGCATTGAATCCCACCTACAGCCTTCCATTTAGACTAGGTGAGTGACTGTGGGCCGAACAATCTTCCTTAATATTAATAATGGCTTCATGCGCCCCCTATGGACTGTGTGATTACCCCCCAGCATGTTCAGGCGTGCCACAGCACTGCACATCGAGTGCAGATTATTAATGCTTTTACCAACTTTGCCTCCAAGATCATCTGTAATAACAGAGAACATCCGTTAGCGCTGAATTAGATCAATTAGACAGCACTCTTAAAAGAGGTTACAGAGCAATTCATAAATGGAGCTGTGAGGGAAGGCAAGAGCGGAGGGAAAAAAAAAAAATCGAGCCATGTTATAGTCCATGAATAACAATGAGAATGTATTAGACAGCCTAATAGCACCGAATCATGCACAGACCTGTTGAGAGCTTCAGTCGCACTACAGGAGAGATAAACTTGGTCTTGTTACCAATGTGATTTATGCCAAAGACAGACAAGCCTCAGGTACTCGCAATTGTGGACTCTCACACACACTGATACAATACTATGAGCTTTAATTAACAGACACTGTATATCAGGGATACGCATGCTGCAAGAGGGCTGGTTTCAAAATTGTATTCCCAGATCTGAGTAATCATATATTATTTAGCTTGTTTCAGGAGCTACTATGTTGTATGGCTAAGAAATTAATAAACAATGTGCATTTCAGCAATATTAGGAGTAATTGAGAATTTGTTGAATAAATATTTAATTTACTTGAGATTCAAACTTTTTCTTTTTCCCTCTATGATTGCTGTATATGCAGTTTATGAATATAATTTTCAGTTTGTCAGCCTTGTAAAAGTGACAAATAAATAAATACACATATGTATGTACTGTATGTATATAAATGTACAATATATGTTCATGCACTACCGTTACACTATTAACAGCAAAGACATTTATAATGCTACAAAACAATTATTTTTCAAAATAAATGCTGGGAAAATAAATAAATAAAAAAATTTCTGCAAAATTTATTAGAGTGACAGAATATGTTTTATTTTCTGGAGGATCATACAATGCTGAAGACTGGAATTATGGCTGCTGAAAATTCAGGATACAGAAATACATAAAATTTGAAAATATATTAAAATAGAACGCAGTTATTTTAAATTGTAGCCTAATAATATTTTGTTTCTCAAAAACATTGAAAAATTGCTATGTCATGTTGCTTTTCCAGTGTTAAGACTGCTTAATTGGAGGGAAAACAGTAGAAGTAACAACAAGAACAGCAACATATATTTATAATTGATTCATAATTCATAAATCACACTGTAGAGCCCTTACAGTGCAAGTCAGTCTGCTTTAAGGTGAATAATAAAAAAAAAAGTCAAACACCAATACAAAACAGGTACTAGGTAGAGAATATGCCAAGTTTGCCTTCTCTTTTCAAATGGGACACTAACATTTTCCAGCTATAAACATCATGCATAGAGCTCTTTTAAAAGCAACCCGCATTTAACGTGTATTTGCAGAGGAATTCTGCCACAATGTCCAAACTCTCTTTTTTTCTGATTTCTTTCTTCTCTCAGTTTCCTAAAATCTCCTGATATTTAATCTCTGTGCCAGTGCCTGTAATACAGATTATGGCAGCTTGCTACTGACAAATCAGTTAAATCTTAGCTGGCTGACAACTCTGGCAACAAAATTATTTGAATATAATTCTCAAAAGGGAAAATGTTTTAATAACAGGCAGCCAGCAAGAACACAACCGCATTGGAGGGTCATATTTGGCGGCCACTGACTCGCATTAAAATGAGCAAACAAAGCCCAGAGTGTACAGAAATCCTTGTCCAAGTTGTGTGCGATTGATGGGTGTATATCAACCGTCTGCGGTGATAGTGCTGGTAGGGATTGTGGATGTTAAATGACACATAATCTGTTGTTCAAAGCCACATGACAGGCCCACAGAGGCACTGATTTTACATTACCGCACTTAAGTCTTCAAGTAATCTGCATACGCTCAAATCAAATTGGCTGCAAAAAGAGCACATGTTGTCTGCTAAGTCACCAGTTCCCTTTCAGTCGGTCACTCTCGACGTCACGCCGGATGACCGACGAATTGGGATCTCGCTTAGAGAGACCAATCTACTTCGAGTGTAAACTAAACGAGCCAATGCACATTGGCATGCGATTATTGCATCCAGCTGCCGCTGATCACAGCGTGAGTATAAGTAGGCAGCAGATGCAGCGCATATTCAGCTTTTCACTTCAGAGCCGAGCGGTTCTATCGTTCTGCTCCTGACCTTCCTACAGTAGTGAGAAAAACTACAGTCAAGCACGCTCTTCGAAGTGGGCTCTCGTGCTGGTGGTACGGCGCTTCAGCGGCGGTGGTTTTCCCGTGTCGAGTGGGTTGCACACAACAGGCTGCACTACCCCTGTGTGTGTTGCAGACGGCCATCTCCCCTGTGCGCTTCAGCACACTAAAAGAGCAATTTCCATACTAAAAGAGCTTCACGGGTGGAACGTCTTTTTAAAAACGCGTCTTTTTAAAGATGTCGTACCATCCGTGTGTTTCTGGGTGCGGTCGTTACCTGGAGCCGGGTGATGGTCACGATCGCTGCCTCACGTGCCTGGGCATCTAGCACACTGAGGTGGCGTTTGTGGACGAGTCATGTTCTCATTGCGGGAAGATGATCATCTCGGAGTTGCGGGCCAAGCTCAGTTACCTCAAAGGGGCAGAGCTCCGTTGCCTCTGCCTCGATCTAGTTCTCCTCATGGCGGCAGCCAGGGGGGGCTACTTCAGGCAGTAGCGCGGGCGGTCTAAGGCACGGCCAGTTGAGCTGCCAATGGAACGTGCTGGGCCCTCTACAAGGAGCGTACCAGCCGTATCCTTTGGCGCTCCTCCCAACAGTTTCAGAGGCTCCTGGGGCATATGGCAGCTACGGCGGCAGTCCATATGAGAGCTGGGGCTGCTCCATATGAAACCGCTGCAGCACTGGCTCTATGGCCGAGTCCCGAGGTGGGCGTGGCAACGCGGCACTTTCCGGGTCCAAATCTGCATGGGGAAATCTTTTGCAGGACTGCATGATTGCATAGAATCCTATTAAAATGACTGGATTTCACAGAACAACAGTAAATGTGGCTGCACCTTAAAATCAGTGCAGACATGATTTGAACATGGCTGTTTCTGTGACAGAGTTCTGTATTTACTTCAGCTCCTTTGGCCAGGCATGGCTTTAGGTGTAACCTCACTTAGCCACAGGATTATGTCCGTAAGCCTTTTAGAGGTATAAGCCTGTGATTGGTCAACTTTGACCAAATGACTTGCTTTACTGTCTTGTGAACATAGCTAGTCTCTTTTCCCCAAGAACAAATTCTCCTATCAGATGTGTATGGTCCATTCTGCCTCTAGACCAGCTTCAGCTTTCAAGATGCATCTTCTTCATTCTAAGGTGTAAATGTGAGATATTGAATCTCTGGAAGACAGGCTCTTTCAGGCAAAGGTAAGAGACATGGGAGAGCAGAGTGCTCTTCTTATATTCAGGGGTCTTGTGATCTCATGATCCCATCATCTGGAGCTTAGATAGAAAACGTCTCGGTTACGTATGGTAACCCTCGTTCCCTGAAGGAGGGAACGGAGACGTCACGTCCCGTCGCCACAGCTCCTGTACCACCGCTGAGCGGCCGGGTCACCGGCTCGGCTCCTCAGCGAAAACCTGAATATGCGCTGCATCTGCTGCCTACTTATATTCACGCTGTGATCAGCGGCAGCTGGATGTAATAATCGCATGCCAATGTGCATTGGCTCGTTTAGTTTACACTCGAAGTAGATTGGTCTCTCTAAGCGAGATCCCAATTCGTCGGTCATCCGACGTGACGTCTCCGTTCCCTCCTTCAGGGAACGAGGGTTACCATACGTAACCGAGACGTTACCTGCTATACCCGTCTTAAACGTCCTAATAGTGCACAAGTAACACTCCCAGCAGTTGAAGTCAAAGGAAGGGAGAACAGATACACAAAGAGTGAACGTACTGCCCTCTCTACTGCTCTACTGCCTGTTCAGACTGCTTTACGCACACTGCAGGCTGGCTAATTATCATGGGGTTCTATGCTTTCCCCCCTTGCCCCCCTCCAATCGAGCTCAGCACACCCCCACATCCCCTGCGGGCATGGGACGCACTGACAGTAATCTCCCTGTGACAGCACTTGGACGTGCCGTCATTAAGTCGTCCGTGTTATTGAGATGATAGCCCTGAGAATGTGGCCATCGTGCCAAAGAGAGCGAGCAATGAGCAGCTCTTCCTCTCCGGCTGAAAGACAATGAAAAAGAAAGAAAGGGAGGACAGACAATTTTCCTCTTTCCCAAAAGCCACACCAGTTTAATCCGTGCTTTTAACATGCTCTTGCCAAGGAATATTTTACAGTCTGCATGTTGACTTAATTAAACAGAAAATCGACTTAAAAATATCTCCTCCACAAGAAAAACCCAAAACAAAACTGATTTAAGAGTACGCAGACAGGGCGCTAACAACAAGCGATAGTTAAAGGAATAGTTTACACATTATTTACTCACCGTCATGTTGTTCCAAACTATCACAGTCTCTTTCTCACATTTCTCTCTCGTGGTAAATACAAAATGATATATGTTGTAGATTATTGGCAGCTCTTTTATATATAAAGGAAGTGAAATTGAAACTGAAATTACAGCAATGAAATTATTAGGGTGAAACAGCCCAAAAAATTTGGAAGGCCGAAATCATTGACCAAAACAGTGAGGTTTAATTACAGCTTCTCTGATGACGCATATTAACTGTGAATAAGCTACAACAGGTAAACATATCAGCATTGTGAACCAAAAATGATGTTAGAGTAGCAATATGTAAAATTTGTCTAAAATATCAAGAGGTGGCTTGTTGCCAAAGAACTTCACTTCGACTGGTTTATCACCTGAGAGCATGACACCCTGAACAGCATACCATTACCAAGTATTGAAACATTTGTTGTTGCCGTTTAGGTTTTCTGCGAAGTTTCGGTCCCTTTGTGTGTAAGATAGAATGAATTTCAAGTTGTTATTTATTTACTGATCTTCCTCTCAGCTGCAGCACACAAATCTCATTTGTGTGATTTAAATATGCACAGTTTAACATTTGAAACATCACAGTCAGTTGCGAGACACTTGCGAGAAGCAATTATGTTTTGCATCTTGATGTCATCTTGACACATCTTTATGTGCCCAATTTAAATATACAGTATGTGAATGAGATTTGAGAGCTGTTGCGAATGGAAAGACAAAGGTGTCAAATGGCTTTAAAAAATCTTAATATAGTGCATGCTAGTGTTGCAGTACTTGAGACCGGTCTTGAGACCATTTTTTGACCAGTCAAGACCACAACTGCAGGGATATCACTAAATTGCTGGTGCATTGTCTGATTTATGTTAACATCATTACTGTGATTGGATGTGAAACTTCCTGCTTCAAATGCAATCAATAACTTACTTGAATTTGATTATTTTGATACTTTTATGCCAGGTCAGATTTTAATGGGGAATTGTGTCAAGAATTTCACCAACATTAATACAATTACCCAAAAATTTCAAGATATGATTGCAAAAAAGTACCTGTATGAGATCTTGTTTTTATATTATATAATATGATTAACATATAATTAAGCAATATCAAAAGAGTCAGCTGCTTTGAAAAAATCATTTGAATAAATGATTCAGCGACTCACTCATGGTGATTTGCCGCCACCTAGCTTACTGGCTCTATAAAGTGTCTTAATATTGTAATTGTATTTATTGATTAAACATCAGACATTTCTCAGGCAGTTAATGTAGATCTTTCATATGAATTTGAGAAGTGCTGGTTTGGTCTTGGTCTTGACTCGGTCTCGCCCTGCCTTGGTCTTGGTCTTGTCTTAGACTCAACCCCTAAAAGTCTAGGTCTTGTCTTGGTCTCAACACTCTCTGGTCTTAGTCTCGACTTGGTCTCGGTTTAGGTGGTCTTGACTACAACATTACTGCTTGCACCATATGGACTATTTTTATGATGCTTTTTGTCATTTTTGGAGCCCCTGGTCACCATTCACTTCCATTGCACAGAAAAGGGCAGCATGAACATTCAGCTAAACATTTATTTTTTGACATGTGGTAAACAATGGGAATTTTTTTCATTTTTAGGTGAACTAACAATTTAACATGTCAAACCGTTTTATAAATTGCAAAACCACATTATCCTAAAGAAAGAACAGAAAGATCAGATGAGTGACAGAGTGAGTAAGGGAGAGAGAGAGAGGAAAGGAGAAAACTTTTCCTTTTCCCCTCCTCTCCTCTCAGAGTGCCCTGACAGGGAAACAGATGGCAATTTAAGCAGAGAATTTATGAGCACCACAATCTTAATGTTGCATAAAGAAAAGAAAAAGACTCGCATCAAGCCCACTGACAAATGTACTCGCTAATATTAATGCACTCCTCATTCATCCAATATGCTTCCTAATTGCTTTTCTGTACACAGTAATATGGCACCTGCTGCTCAGCCCTTGCTCCAGCGTTCAGGAACCAGGCAAGGCATGGGCCGCCACTGGCCCTTGCGTCGTGATGGATGCAGGGCCGTGCATCACGCACCGAGCCTGTCAGGCAGCATAATTAAAATTTTAGACTCACAGCCGAGAGAGAGAGAGAGAGAGAGATGGAAAGAGAGAGAGGGGGAGGGAGGAGTGGTAAACAATCAGACAGAAAACACGGCCACTGCTCAAAGGCATCTTCACAGTCAATTCACACACTCTGAACACCTCTAGAACAGTGACTGACACAATCACACAGACACACAAGTTCACACAAACAAGTGAGAATATACACATGAACAGCCACAATATAACCTATACAGATTTGTCTAAAATAGCATATAGACTAATGAATTTGATGACTTCCTCAACACCACTTCTTAACATCACTACTTACCCAAAGAAAGAAAGAAAGAAAGAAAGAAAACATTTATTATTTATTTATGAATTATTGTTAACGTGGAGGTAAAATGTGACCGGGGCATTTTGTGAGATCCACACACATTCACCCACATATCAGCCCCTGATAGTTCTTGTGTATTTCAAATGTAATCCAGTATCCATGTATCCATTCTTGGAATCATTATACATTTATTGTTGTTCAAGAAAATAAATCCTTGATTTTTTGCTCACTTAAAAATTACTCTCACTTTAAATCTCGTTCCAATGCTCAAACCTGTAGTTCCTGCATGCTGAATGAGTGTTTGAGTGTGGAATTACACCTTGCACAGAGTCATTTGGGATAATGTAGATCCTCCCTATAGCTCTTGTCATTAACTCTATAACAGCTGCTCTTAAATGCACTAAATTGTACTATAATGAGCAAGTGAATTGCAAGCAATTACAGAGTTAAATTGAATAAATCCTCAGAGCAATAAATTGTCCTTTCTCTTTACTTCAGATGTAATTGATGCATATTCATATGGAGACCCACGCATATAATTCTCAGGGAAACAATTTTGTCTTCCATTTAGATAGATTCACTAACACTTTCAAGATCTGGTATTAACAACAAACAGATAATATTAAAACATTACAAATATTAAAACATAGCACTGACTAATCTATTTTAAATGTATAGGCCTATAACACACAGTTTTAAATGGGTAAACTGTATATATAAATACAAACATTAAAATACTCTCTCTATTATATATATATATATATATACACACACACACACATACACTAAGCAATAAAAAATTATCAAATGTGTCCGCATTCAAATGTACCGTCTGTTCCTGTTTCCATTGACACCGCGAACCATGCAGCTTCTTTTTTTA
>NW_015653483.1:176196-177473 GCF_001515625.1 Sinocyclocheilus rhinocerous
TATATATATATATAATAGATTTTTTTTTTCTTTCCCAAAAACATTTTTTTTGTGTTTTTTTTGTGACCATTATATACCCTTTCTATGAATCTTACAGGGTTTTCACGCTGGGCATGTTTTCCTGCCTTCCAAATCCAAGTGTGATTGTTCCCGGTACCCCCTGCAGTGTTGGTCTGGTTTCAGACTCACTTGGTTCTATCGAACCCTGGTGCATTTGAGTTACACTAGGCTCACTCTCGCTCGTATCCAAGGTAAATCATCACCACTGTCATCTCCTTCATGTGTTTTGTTGAACTAATAACATCATCATTGGCTAAAATGCATGTTACTTTACTTCCTGAACAAGTGTGGAACAAAGTTTGAGCTGCTTTCACATTCACGTAAATTGTGCCATAGTTCCATTGAAGCCAAATTCAGACCACCTCCTACAGGTTGTCTCAGGTTCAGTACCGCTGTGACCGCATGACATAACATTTCCATGCAAACCATGCACTGTTTCAAACTAAACTGCCAGTGTGCCACCTTAAAATAAAAGGGGCCTGTTTGCCGCTTACCTCAAATGACTGAGCAGGCCAAGTTTCTCAACACCAAATGTCTGTTGTTGTCCAGTGATTTCAGAACCGTTTTGGAGCTTGGTTCTGAATATAATATTGTTACAGTATGTTTCCATAAAAAAATTAACAAAATTGTGACTGGTCAAGATTGGTTCCCTTTAAAGCAAATTGTTAAAAGTCATGATCATGACTTTTAGAAACAGAAAAAACACGGGTGTGATTTAATGTAACTTTAATAAGACAAATATAATAAACAAGAACACTGATTTGCAAAGCTATTTAAAAAAAAAAAACTATCTTACAATCATTCATGCATATACACTTTCTAACTCTTCTCCCTAATTCAGCACTCTCTCACACACACACACACACACACACAAAGGGCTTGACAGTGTTCTTTGGCTCTGGTTCTATGTCAGGGACTAACTCCATTATGTATGTAATGGGGAGTGTTGTGCACCTGAAGGCACTTGTCAACACAGGATCCCAGGAGCTGCCAGCAGCCGGGGGCCCCAGCGCCACACATCTGCTGTACCCACTTCCAATGGGCAAACTTATCAAACACACAATCCGTTCAGACACACACAAATGCACAAATAACCTCTCGTTTAGCACGAAAGGCAACAAAATCTTAATAAAAAAATTAAATAATAAATAAAATAATAAACAAACAATAATAATAATGAAATATATATATATATATATATATAAATATAGCTAGCT
>NW_015653483.1:177875-178766 GCF_001515625.1 Sinocyclocheilus rhinocerous
TAGCTTGTAGCTGGGTTGCTGAATAACCATTTGCATCTAATAAGGTTTTTTTTTTTCTGCAAGTGTGTGTAACAAGGATGTGCTTGGCCGCAGCTCTTTCCTCAGCCCATGTAAAACTACTCGCGTTCAGACCGCCACACACGTAGCATTTAACACAGCATGGGCACGCGTTTGCAAATCTCAACACCTTACATTACCGTACTCATCTGTGCAATTGCATTTCTGAGACAGCTGCAAGTTCCTGCCCACTTGTGCTCGTGCACATCCCAGATAACTCTCTTTGCTTCAATGTCACCACAATTACACAACACAGGCACGGGACCCAGGTCCAGTTTGCAGGCGTGAGGTAATAATTGGGTTGTATTTTATGGTTTGTGTATTTTAAGATTGTGAGAAATAGCTCGGCTGAATAAATCATTCATACGTTTAGAGTGATTACCGGAGCGAGAAAAGGAGGGAAGCTGGATCGCCCAAGATAGATTACCCATAATGCATTTCAAGAAGGCAACTAATTAGCAGAAGAAAGGTCAAGTAAAACTAGAAAGTGATTAGAGAGAGGAGATAGAAAAAGAGAGAAGAGAAAGCGAGCGAGAGATCTTCGCATCTCACATACTTTTAGTCACTTTTGGAACGTGGCCAAATTTTTTTCTCCACCTCGATAACTGAAAGCAGTCGCTTCAATATTTAATGAAATGCTTATGTTGTGGCACCTGGACACATCCGCATCCACAACGACCCGCTGCCTCCCAAGTGGGTCATTACTGTAGCCATTTGCAAAGGGCACGGGCCTCTCTCCGCCAGCAATGATGCCAGTCTTCGGGAATCTGCTGCAAAACAGCAGGGGATGTGGGGGCGGTGCTGTACCCATCTACCGGGAGGACAGAGTACCGC
>NW_015653483.1:180128-218191 GCF_001515625.1 Sinocyclocheilus rhinocerous
AAAAAAAAAAAAAGAGGCAACAACAACAGCCCAACGTTGCACCTAGAGCAAAGCTACTCCCACTGAGCCCTGCTACGCTGCAGCCCGCAGCCAGACTTCTGCTGCCTTCTACGCCCAGAGATTACAGCGCACTGCCAGCGCAGGCACGGCGGACGCTCTTCTTCTGGCGCATCTCTCCTGTCAACAGCAAAAACACAGCTTTGCGCTGGCACCATCCGCTAAGCTCCCTCCCCCCTTAATGATCCAATGCATCAATACCTTCAGCCATCAACAGGGAGCAGATGTCCTCTGTTACTGTATCCTTGGCCGGGATTGGGAGCGCTGCTTTAAAAAGCATTAGTCTCCAGGTCCAGGATGGCTGTCTCACCATGGCCCGCCACCCGCTTCCACTGGCAGGTGATCCCGGGGCCTAATGGAATTTAATTACTTCAGCCACATTAATCATGACTACGGTGGAACAGCCACTATTTCATCTCCACTCTTAGGGGTTATTAGTACAAATACACTGTCAAACTGCATTGTGGAAGTGGCATTTTAGGTGTCATCGCCTGTACATTTATTAAAATCTATATCAATATCTTTCAGCGGACACTTCTCTCACCACCCCCCTCCCTGGTCGTCTCCCGTGCACATTAGGGTTTCAGACAAAGTTTCCTGGCATGAAGTGACACCGGTCTGAGAAACTTTTCCTTCATTAATTCTTTCCTGCCACTCCTGCCCGTCGTTCGACGATTGATTGGATGTGGCTGGCAAGCACAGCAGAGCAGCGCTTCAAGACAACACTCTGAAATAGAGACTTCATGCCCTGACTTGATAGAGGTGTCAAAAGCATTACTCAATTCATTATATTATTAATGGTCCGATGGTCACAAGCACTTTTCACAATGGTAATGTTTCATAGATAACACCTGGCAACGTGTAGGCCTACCTGGATAAATTATCTATTGTTGTTTTTCACTAGCAAAACAAAAATAAAAAAAACTCTAAAACATTTTTTTAGGAAATTTATTTATTATTATTTATTTACAACAGTTTGAATTGATGTTGTCCAGCAATCCCCTCCCACATCCCCCTTAAATATTGTCATTTTTTAGAGTTTCATTCTTTAAAGACTTGGAAAATAATAATCAATGTTTTCGCTCCCAAATTTACAGTGTTTTATTATCTCTTAATACTGCATGGCATTATCAGCTCTACCTCCTTAACACACCTAAACTAAAATAGCACTTTACACACAAATGTATTTCTAAAATCACTCAGCCAAGGACCAGGTGCTGGTTTGTTCTGTTTTAATTATTATTTCTAGCCTTGAAATAAAAATCAATAGGTAGATTCCTCGAGCCCTCATTATACTGTTTCATGTATTTCATAGTAAAATAAAAAGCCACAATAGTAATGTGGAATTTGAGTCCTGCCGCTCTAAAAACTAATTTTTACTGCCAGTGGAGGTGAGGAAAGAAAAAAAAAAAAGGTGAAACCACAATAAAAACTCCTGCTATACAAAACATTTCAACAGCAGATAATTCAGTATTCGCTGTTCCATACATTTCAATATTTCCTAATGCAAGTCTCGCATGAAGATTCGAACACGCAGCGACAGCTGAATTAGATGAGAGACCTGCAATGAGAACTTCACCTCGCTACTGAAACCTTAACCTCCCGCCTTCTCCACTAACTTCCAGGTTTTGTTTTATGTGACAAACTGAAAAACATAATTTTTCCATACTTGAAAAGTTTCAGACAGGCTATTTTGTAGATATGCATCAATTTAATAAATATACCAATAGACATCACAGCAAAAAGTCCACTCAAGATTCAACTAAAATCAATCCCGAATAAGGTTTGAATCAGGCAATACAGTAGTTCTACAGCAGAAAAAATAACTGATTTTATATTACACATAAAACATGCGTGCACTCAAAGCAAATGACGAGAAACCGCCTAAAGCTCTGCTTTGATGAGGATACACCTATCAATAAAAACATAACAGATCTGGATCAGAGAGATTGTTAGCTCGCTCACAACCAGACTAGAACCCTATAGCACTGACAAAAGAAGTAGGCGCTTTTAACAAAGGCATATGAACAGTGAAGTCTTGAGCTCTGGGCTATATAGATTACTATACGATTACTAGAGCCTATGCTTGTGCATGTGTGATGTTATGTGAGGGTGGTGTTGAGTTGATGAGGTTCAGGTAGCCAGAGAGGCAGCTGGGCCGCAACAGAGGATTCTGGGTGTGAGAATGCGAGCGGTGGAACCCTCTGGATCCCTGCCACTCATCTGGCCACCTTCCTAAGCAGGGCAGAAAATCAAACAAGTAGGAAAGAATTAAATAAAAGCAAGAAGAAAAATGATTTCTTATAAATAGCAGGCTTCGCCAGAAGGCATAGGAAATGAGAGCAGCGAGGCGCAGGAGAGGAGCTTGAGCTTGACACGGTTCTTAAAATTGAGAGGGGGCGGAATCAGGGACCTATTGCGCAAAATGGCTCCAACCAAAGCAAGGATTAGTGTTCCTGCCTCCACAGCCAAGATTCTCCAGAACAACTAATCACCTTCAAGTTCTCTCGGTTTTTTTTTTTGTTTTTTCTCCTTTTTCCTCCTCACTGTCTCTCGCTCTCCTTCTCACTCCCTTTCTCTCTCTCTATCCTCTTTAAAGTATCATTTCACCCCTCACAGCCATTATGGCTAAAATTAAGCAGAGAGTGTTCTGCCAGCACCGATTAGACACATCCCTGGATCTGCGCTGAGGAGAAGGTGTCATGTCAGTTACAGCTCTGAGAAGAAACGTGCTTCACCGCGACAGTCTACACTGGCAGGCTGAGAAAGTGACGTACATCTGTGCCACTCAGCGAAAAGACTTGTGGAGAGAATAGTTTTGATTCGGTTCTGAGGGCTAAAATATCAGCCGGCAATTAGAAACGAGACGGAACAGCTTACAAAAAGTTGTGGAACGTTTTGTGCGAAACCGTTAATAGACTCCAGCGTGTGTTACACAACTCAAAATAAAGACAGATAATATACTTTCAAGTGAGCATAATTATCCTGCAAGAATAAAAATGTACATGTGTTTACAGTCGTATGAATATTCTAGTAGCTACAATTCACTTGAATTCATTTACTACAAAACAACGGTTTGCATATCAGTCAAAAACATGCGGTGATCAATTAGCTTAATACAAAGAAACAAACAAGCGCTTCTTTGTTGTTGCTTAAAAATACAAAATGCAGACATCAGCAAATCTCATTCACACTTTAACCCAGTTACAACAAAAAGCCAAAGAAGAAACTGAAGTTTCATAATTAGTTATTGCAAGGATGTGCATAAGAACACATGTTTAGGCTACTTCATTTATAAGCAGAATGAGTGTTTGTACACCTGTTTAATGTGACATTCTGTGAGAGATCTGCATCTCACAAGCACAGCTTTGCTCGCAAAAGGCAGCGATGATATTGATAAAACAGACGTTTTATAATCACAATGATCTGGAGAACTGCACTGCCACAGAAGATTTAAATTAGTCTTAGATAGGTCACCTTCAACTTTAAGAGTTTTGTCTGACCTTTAGTTCTTTAATGTCGAGCTGCTGGTTTCAAGAAGGAAAAAAAAGTAGAGGAAGAAGGATGGCTGTATGATTTCTCCTATTCAGAGACAGATGAAATGGGCCCTGCATACTTGCAAATGACTGGGAAATATGCAAGTAATTTACCGTTAAATTCCATAACAGGAAAACCTAATTGTACAGCATGTCCAGCCTAATTGAATTGTTCTACAAGTGCATTACTGTTATGGAAATAATACTGACAGGAGTGATAAGAGATTGAATGAGAGACACTGAATGAAGAATAAAACTGCTAGGCTAAAATAAGAAAGAAAAAAAATCATACACAGGAAGTGATTCGGATCAAAAGTCTAAAATGAACAAATTATTATAAATTAACAACAGTAATAATCAAATCTTGATTATGCTTATGTATGCATTAAAAATAAACAACAACAATTAAAAAAATAATAATAAATGCTTCCAAATTAGAAGCATTATAAATTACAACACTACTCATCCAATCTGATGTTTCGACTTACAAATGTTATTATAAACTACATATTAAAAAAAAAAAAAATGCTACATTTGCAATGTAAATAAAACACTAAATAACAAGTTCATTCTGGAAAGGCCCTCTGCTGGACAGAGACTGAAGTGCAGGTGACCCTTCTACAGTTTTCCTGCAGTACCTACTAACAAAAGCATCAGCCTGCGTCAAACCAGGCTGTCAATTTCAAAAAGAAAGGTGTGTTTGCATGTGAGATGCAGGATGCACAGAGCAAACACGTATAAAGAAAATTTGCATCCACGCTTGTGTGCACCAAACACATTCAGCCAGTAAATACATGCTGCCAAGCCTTTCTTACAAATAAAAATTACACACAGATACATACATATTTACATGTATGCAATTATGCACGTATAATGCAAAGGTACGTATGTGCTTTATTGTATCAATATACTTCTAAGTTGGAAGCAAGAAACAAAACAATCTTGAAATATTTCTGCTGTGAATATTAGCCTTCGTTTGATTGATTGATGCAAAGCACACATGCAGTTATATTGAAAAGCTCACGAGTGATAACGTCGAATTGGGAATGTAATATCACCAGCATTTCCAAGAACTGCCAAATCTACATTTATGTTACACTGACAAAAAAAAATAAAAAATCTCATTAAATCACATCACTATTAAGCACAGGAACTGCCTAAATATAATGAACCTTGTGATCTCAAGCCACAGTATCTCTTTGACAGCAGGTTGTTTCAGCAATGATAGGTTAATGTAATTTCTCTTTTGTTTTCATTCAGTCATCACGGAAGAGATGTCCTTCCATGATGACACGCCGATGGTGAGCAACTTCATTTCAGCCCTGGAATATCTCACGCATGTGACAACATCTTCCTTTGTTGCCAAGAGTGTCGAACTGCTTTGAACTGCCGACTGACAGAATAGGGAAGCCATTCCAAACGCAAATGTAAATTATTGTTACTTACACGTTTATTTAACCCTCTAGACACTGTTCTGTCCTAGTATGCGGAGGAATTCTGAAATCATGTTGCCCTCTTTTGGCTGGCATGTGCGACTGCAGATTATTTCCTGACAATTACAACTGCTTGAAAATGTGCAGATATTTAAAAAAGGATAAAGGTGTGATATCATGATACAATGCTGAAAAATGAAGAATATGAATGTGAGATATTTGAAAAATTAAACAGATATGACAATGTTACAAATATAACGGTTATGACCTTGCGGTTGCCTTACGCAATATTGTACAAAAACGAATTACTGGATTTCACAGATGAATTCAACTGCAACGACCTGTAGAAAACCTGTAACAGAAACCCTGTAAAAGAAAACTTAAAAAGAAAACCTGTAAAAGAAGCATAATTTAAAAATGAATAAATAGTGACTCGCCACACTAGGCCAAACTACGCTGTAAAGGACTATTAATGAATATTTCCTTTTCATACCAACTCTATTCCAAACACATTTCTTCCTGTGCTTTCATTGCTACCGTCTCATTTCATACTCACTGTCTCCGCCTTCCTCTCCCTCACTCCTCCTCAGACCTGTGGGTCACTCCAGCAGGAACAGGAAGTATCCTTCCTCCTTTCCAGAGCTCACCCCTTCGTCAGTTTCCCCAGCGTTCTCCCAGCATTCCAGTCTTTGATTTCCCACTCGTCTGCAAAGATAAGAAACAAACCCCAGCAATGGGAACTTTCAGTGAATATCCTTTTCAGCCTTCACACCTACTATCTGTTTTGCTTTCTCTTTTTTTTCCTCCCTCGTTCATCTCTGAGCTCGGGGAAAGTGAAGAGGTGGGTAGTTTATTCAGTAATATTCAGAACGGTTGATCTAAATAAAGATGCTCTTCAAATTCCAGTGTATGTCTAATGGTCTATCACAGAGGGAGGATTACTGATCTGATTTAAAAGGCTAAACAATGCTGAGTGGAAAGGAGGAGCGGAAAAAGTACTTTTGTGGTGACAGATGCACTATCGAGAATTTCAGTGGCTCATATTTCAAGCTGGTGAAATAGAGTCATTTAAACGGCCTGTACTGCCCAATATATAGCGTTAAATAAGCGATAAAAGCTTGGCGATAAGCAACCCGCCCCGCACTCTCTCCTTGCAGCTGAATCGATACGGCCTGTGCAGCATATCATTCATCTCATAAGTATAATGAATACTTGTGTTATTAATCTCATCTTTATACAGGGGTAATATGATAGTTAATTTAGCTCAGTTGAAATGAATGGAAATAAGTTAATCACAAATGCATCGCTTAGGAAAAATCAATTCGGGTGAGATATTCTAATAAAAATACGTATAGGCAACGAGCGCTAATTCCATCATGCATAGAAACCAATATTTCACACCATTCATCTGACTAACGCACAAATGGAATATTTCACACTCTTTTCTTCAGTGAAAACAATATAGATTTTGATTTGCTTGCGAACAATTTTAATAAAAAGCTATTGATGGGATATTGATTGGTTAGCTCACAGCACAGCTCGTGGGCCCAGTGTGCAACAATCATTACGCGCCATGCTTTTGGGTTCATTTCAACTCATATGGTCAAAAAAGACTCCATATGCTCTTGGCCCTTTGAACACGTTGGGATGCTTTTTCCACAGCGTCCTTTAAATCAAACTCTATTGTCAGGATGAGCCAGAAGAAATACTCAAATGTAGCACTGCTCCAACATCCGACTGACCATGAATCAAGATATGCTGAAACAAAAACATGTTGGCCAAATTGATACTTTATATCAATGTAATATAATATAGAAAATAAGAGTCATTATGTGTTGGCGGTGCACTATGATTTCCACCATCACTGAAACTTCAGTAGTACATAAGTAAATCCAATTTAAAATTGGCCAGTGTTTTAAGTCTTTTCAGCTTTAATTTTCCAGGAATCACATTTATACTGTAGTTTCAAAATTTGTGGCATCCCTCAAGGCTCCCTGAGAGGTTCCTTGACTTCTCTCCAGTCTGTACCTTCCTTTAAGAATGTGATCACTACACTCAAATATCTTATTTATAACCATGTCACTTTGTAAAATCTTTATTAGTGTGAACATATCTTTTAAATGTGAGAGCCACTGGAGTAACGGCAATAAAAGGCTGGAGAGGGATCAATGCTGAACGCATTACGCCTCGGCACAGAGACTTGGCTTTAATAATCAAAAAATTGATCCATTAAGCTCAACCTAATTCTTTGCCAAAATGGGAGAGGTGCTCAGTTTTCAACACATGGTTATGTGAAGAATTGCAATTTTTCACAGAGACTCTGGTCTAATGACACAATATTGAAGATGAAATGGGCTCATTACATCATAAAGACAGACAGAGACAGAGACAGACAGACAGACAGACAGATAGACAGATAGATAGATAGATAGATACATTCATGTATAGAGCAAAGACTGTTGTAACTTTTTTTGAAGTGACCTAACATTTACCAAGCCCTTCTCACATGACTGCGATCGTTCTCCACACACACTTCAAAGGTTACCGGATGTGCCTAATTCAAAGCTGTAAATGAGAGTTCTACTTTTGAATCTTTAGGATTTACCAAAAAATATGAAACCTTATCCATGCCACTCTGATGAGCTGGAGCATGTGTGTCTATTCAACTGTGAATGAGCAAATAGCAAACTTTAAGAGAGCAAATGATAGGGGGAAGTGGATGAAAAGGAGCACAAAGGAGGTAAACAACCAAAACCCTCTGAAACAAGACCCATGGCAGAGTCGTTTGGACCTCTGTGAATGCGCAGGTCGAGCATTACAGTGCAGAGACACTTCCTCTGTGCCGTGTCCCTGGGCTGCCACTGCAACTCAACACCAGCGATATCGATCGGACTCCTAAGCCTCCACCAACCTGGTCAAACCCGAGTCCTTTCTGATATTTACCCACTAAAGTATTCCCTTCTGCTAGCGCTGCCAACCCACAAGACATGGAGGGAGAAAAAAAGTCAATTATATACAACGTGCTTGGTATCCCCTCAAGGATGGAATCCACCCTTTCTAATCCGATCAATTCATGTCAGACAGGAGGCTGGATTCAGTGCTATCTCTGAAGTCCTGTAATCCAGGCTAAGTCTTCACACTGCCTGCCTCACCTCCACAAGAAAAGGGTTTGGTCCAGAGCGTGATACAGCAAATTAGCCGTAGTGTACATTCAGACACACTGTAGTGGATGGGTGCCAGTGTGCTAACAGCTAAGCATAATTGGATAAGCAATTCAGCTAATTCCGACTATAGTCAATGCTACAGTTGGCACATACAATAAAGGGGGACTTGGGGCTAGTTGTCACACTTTTTATTTTTATTTTATTGTTGAAAGCATTTTTGAAAGTTTATTTCTATATTAGCAGATGTGTTGAAATACATAAAACAATAAAAATATGTCATTTCACAATAAAATAAACAGTAACAGAAAACAAAAATATTTTTATGAAGTCATTTTTTTAAAGATTTTTGAAAGATTTTCAATTTCTATAATACTGAAATAAAACAATAAAAAATATGCCATTTCATGATAACATAAACCGTAACAAAAAATATCAAACCATTATTTTAGCCACAAATACAGCACAAATTTAGCCATAAATTAAAAAACATGACAATTTGCCCCAACCTGACCTGATCTTTCAATTAAAACCTACCTTCATTATATATACTTGACTCTTGAATGTTTTATTACATTTACTTGTTTAAACATTAACGAAGGCAAAGATATGATGCTGTAATTTTAGTTTGGTGAACAATTTCCAAAAAATATTTTAATTTAAGAGGGTTTTAAACTAGATATTTGAAAGGTGTGACAATTAGCCCCAGTCTCCCTTATTGTAGATATTCACCAAGGTACAATCAGATTTTTTAAAATACTTTTTTGACTTTTAGTCACTGGTGAACTATATACAAGCAGTATATAACTTTGAAGTATTTGGCTGGTGGTGAGACATGGGAAGGTGTCCCATTACAGACATGCAAAGGCTAACGGCCAGTGCGCACAGTAAATGATCAGGAACGAGGAGAGAGTGCTGGGACATTTTAATTTCCACTGACATATTGTGCTTCATGTACAGTCTGAATGGCTCCATAAAGAAAGTGTAATGATGGTCCAGGACCCTGGCCAAATAGCTGACATGCACGTTTTCCCTGGTCAGCTCAGCACCAGGTTTGATCCGTCTCATTACACCAGTCATTCAAATAATGGGCAGCTATGGGAGCTCTGGTAAAGCTACAACTAATACACATGCCAAAGTCTACATCATAGTGGTTCATTCTCGCTGTCTGCTTAGTATGCACAGGTGTTCAGGGCTGAGAACGTAAACATATAAATCTAGATTTCTAATTTATAACATACTATAATAAAATTATATAAACAGATATAAAAAAACTATATAAATAGCAAAAAATATATATATTTATTTGAAGAATTTCTCAAATTAATATATAGTTTAGATTATCTAAAAAAACAATATATATATAAAATAATATCATGTTATATATTATATTAGTAAATAAATACTATACTAATAATAATAACAAAAAATATGCAATATTCTTAATATAATCTTTTTTTTTCTGAAATGTTCTCTAAAACTTACAAATACTAAATAAAAAATGCACAAAACCCATTACAATCAAGCATGTTCTAATCTGATCGTATATGAGAAACTGGAGGAAGCTTAGATAAATCATCACCTATAAAAGGATCTCACGATCCACAATCTAGCAATAACGATATATTTTCAAACCGGTTCGTAAAAACAGCATTAAAGCTTGTCTACCGAGATCGGAAAAGAACAATAGTCCTTATTCTCATTCAGATTAATGCATGGCAAGGGGAGAGAGAGAGAGAGAGAGAGAGGCGCGATAAATCGGCCACCCCTGCTCTTGTCTCGCTTCAAAATAATCTGTTAGAGAGAGAGGGAGAGGGAAAAAAGCAGGGAGCAAGACCCACACGATGTAGTTCCAGCCAATTGCATTCCAGAGAAGTGACCATGGCTGGAGATAAACAATGCACAATAGATCACGCTCCTCAAAAGGTATAAAAGAAAAGCAGATGCCGCAGGAATAAGGCAATAGCAGGAGAAAAGAAATAATCTGCGTTTCTCCAGCAATTCTGAAAAGCATAATTGTTTAAATCCTTTATTCAGGATTGCCATTAACCCTGTGCAGTGTTCGGCTGTAACAATCTGCATGTGAAGGGAAATAGGAACCCCTCTCTCTCTCTCTCCCTATGTGAGGTTGCCAGGCTCACCCTCTCCAAACCACAGTCAGAGCCAAAATCGCTTTAAATTGTTCCTCACTGTCGCAAACAAAAAAAAAAGCATTTAACACTCACCCATTGTGCAGGGACTGATCTCTCAACCACTCTAGCACCCCGTCAACACAAGCACAGATATCCTTCCACAGATATGTAAACAGCCCACTAAGATTTCTTTGTTTGGATTTTGAAGCTGGGTAGATTTGCCTTTGCTGCGCTTGCTTTTACAGCTTAGAAGCAGGTGGATGACAAAACATCAATCTCTCCAGGCACAATGTGTAGCACGCACGCTTGACACTCTACACAAGCAATATACAATCACACACTCCGCAGATTGCATTGTTGCTGGCAAATGAAACGGCTACTTCATGGATATCAACATATTGTGAAGCAGGTACAATAGGAAAAGGAAATAGTTTGCAGCTATTTCTCATCATTCTAGAAATACGTCTTAATTAACACGCAATGTTTGGCATGGGGGAAAAAGCTTTTTCCCTATGCCTCTAGGGTAAAAAGACCAGATTTATGATTTGCCCTGCCTAGATTTATGCGGTACCCTAACTAGTTAAAGTTCATTATTTTCTTATGAATTTAAAATGATTAATAATTAGCTCTCAGTTGTAATAATGTGTGTTTGCTTAAAGGCAGCCTTACTGAATATTTGAGCATTTTTGGAATTAAAAAAACACTGCATATTAGAGCCTGTGATGTTTAATGAAGAGGGAATTAGACATCAAAACATTAATCCATAGACATCTGCATCCATAGCATCAGAGCAGAAAATGACAAGGACAGGGTAAAGTTATTATTCACGTTTTATATTTTCACTAGTATTAATGCAAGACAGATGCTGTCTATTGGGGGGAAAGAAATGTTTAAGTGGAGTGTTGCCACAAAGGAAACCTGTCAGAGAACAACTGATATATGCTGACATTTGGGATATTGTGGCTATGTGTCACACCATTTAGCCCAGTGAATATTTCTCAGAATCAGTTTCTGTATGAACACATAGACACCATAATCTTGGCTACAAATAATAATCATCATCATCTTTAAGATTTCCACCGTTTTGCCCAGTTAAAACAAATATTTAAAAGATCATTTATCATCACACTGAAACATGCCTTAAACAAGATATCAACTAGATGGCCCATTAAGGAGCCTCAGCAAACTTCCAAGGGGACGACATTAATTACTTTTTATTAAGTTTAATTGTTAAAATAATCTAAGTCTAATCTAAAAAGCTAAAAAAAACATAAATAATATAAAAACATTCATTTAAAAAAGTAATTATATTTAAATGATATTTCAGCCAAAAAAAGCATTGTTAATTTCATATAGGCTACAAATACTCCGTTTCTGTATTTGTAAAAAAAAAAAAAAAAAAGGGTAAAAATGTAAACCTACATCGACCGATTTCCACAAATAATTTACTACAATATTGTATGATTTCATAAAACGTGTGACAATTTGCCCCTACCTGTAAATGTCAGTCCTGAAAACACTGTTCAAGCTCTTCATAGTTGACTATATCTATGCAAGTTTGGGTTTATTGCATTCACTTGTTCACCCAACAGACACAACAAAAAATATGGCGATACTGGAATTAGTTTGGAGGACGGAAGTCATAAAACTGCTGCAAAATGCTCCTAAAATAACGTTGCATCACACGGGACCTAGGGCCTACCTTTTGCACTGTGTGTAGTTTGCTTGGTTTGATTTTAATTAAAGAAGCGAATTAAATCATCCATCAAATGATTAACTAATATTAAACTTCACATATTGCGCAATAGCACCTTTATTTTACGAGATGTTGAGATTCTGTACACTGCCGATATATTGCAGTGATAGATTTGGTTATTCAAATATTAACAGTTAAACAGGCCTTATGTGGTTAAATCCTGTTGCAAATTAGTTCAAATAAAGTTCGGTCATTCAAACTTTAATGACGTCAGCGACGCTCGAGTCTTTTCGCGGGAAGTTACTTTCGCTTTGCCTGTATCACAATAGTGGAAGAAGCTTCTGACTGCAGCGATTGAAATGTTTATGCCTGTAAAGCTTTAGTTTGTGTTTATATGTTTTAGTTTATTGTCGAGACATCTAAATAGGTGTTTAGCTAGCGGTTTATATTCAGCCCGTGCTTTGACATACTTATTTTTCATCATGAGCTGTTTGCTGATGAGAGAAAGCCCTATGATCATTGCGCTTAATAAGGAGAAGACAGTCTATGACGGCTTCATCACAGTACTGGTAAGAAAAGTTTCACATCTCAGTTCACAGTCATGGTAAAGAAGACAGCGTAGGTTGTCAGCTGCGTTTACAGTGTGGATATGTAATGTCGTGTGAATCGTATACCAGTGAAGCGATTGTCACAAGTCTCACATTTTTCTCATTATTTAATCTTTGACAGGAAAAAGACTTCAGGATAAGAATATCTCTACCGCATGATCATCAGATGAAACAGGCAAAGTATGACTGAAATAGTATTTCTTTAATAGTAGTTTTTTCTTGTATGTGATGTCCATCGAATATTATTTCTGTGTATATTGTCTTTGCCTTTTTTATTGAGGTAACAAAGAACTTAAACAACATGTATCAATCAACGTGAAGAACATTACACCATATACAATTTATGATCATATGTAAAATGTCATAAATAAGTAAATAATAAAACTCAATTACACTAATAACAAAATATTCCATATTGTAAAATATTGCAAAAATACTCTATACTAATCAGTTTCATATTTGTACTTTTTGATAAAGCTACCAAAGTGCTTTTAAATTAGTGAAAAGCTTTTTCATTCCATTTAAGTTTGTGTATATAATATTGAGCCAGTATATTTAAGTCACGTATAAAGCGTTGATTTTTATTATTGTCATTTTAACAGTTTTATTTGACTTATGAATTTAAAATGATTAATAATTAACTCTAATGGTCACTCTCATTAGTCAAATGACAGGTGCTGGTTTTGAAATTCTGTATGTTCTACTTTAATCACAGTATTTGTATTTATTTTCTTTGAACAGAGGTTACAGCATTCAGCTAATTTGATGGCTTTTATCCTGGAACTCAGGACAGTATTGGTAAATATTCTTAAAATATTGCATGATTTATCCCCGGGGTTGGACATTACCATATTCATGTTGACAAATGTTATACATGATGTAATGTTCAGCATCATATTACCATAATAAGCACATGAGTCCCGCAGATAGAATAAATGATTCTCATTACGAGCTTGTCTATTATCAGGAAGTGGCATTGAAGAGCCAACCAGGATGTCAGTCTTTCTCACCACCTCAGTATTATTCCCAGCTGATAACAGAAATGGAGATCTTAGGATGGGATAAGTATGATGTTTCTATTGGCCTAGTGCTTCTCACATTGCGTTGTGTTCTCTTATAATTACATACAGTACAAATCCTTTGCATTACTGTAAATGTGTAGGACATTAATAGCACGTACTTCTGTCATCAACTAAAGTTACTATAGTTTCATGAAAACAGCCTGTCAGATTTCTTGCTTTGTAATAGAAGAGGCTAATGTGGTGTCTGTCAGCCATGTATCAAGCTGTGATTTCACTAGGCTTCTCATTTTCCACTTTCTATTAATGTCCAAAGATATAATTATGATATTAGCAAATGCAAATTGGTCTAATTGGAGACCCACTCTCAAGTTTAATGGGGAAATGTAGGCTGAAAAGTTAGGCTGGAAATAAGGTGCACGTTTCAGACCTGAATTGCGGTCAGAAGTATTATACACCAGCGCTATCTGTAAATGCACTTGAGATTAATTAAGATCCTTAATTCGTGTCTCTGTTAATAGCCTCAAGTCCGGCACAGTAGCGGACCCTGATTGGTTTAGGAAGGGGGAAGTGCCGCAGAACCTGGTCATTTTAATGAGTTTTAGTTGCCTTGAAGAAGCCACGTTTACTGTTAATTACTGTATAGATGGGGTCAGGTCTGTTCTCCCCTCTTATCCCCAGAATAGTTCAAAAGAGTCAGATATTTAGAAAATTACAAAACATCAGTCTCTGGCTGCTTTATAGTGCAGTCTAAGTATGCTATTTGGAATAGCACAGCAAAGCGTTAGGTCATAAGTAAATGAAACTTGAATATTTTGACTTTGATCCCATTTTGCTCCCATTTCACTGTGAGATATTGCGTTTGTCATCTGAAACGGTTCAGATTTTTTTAGACAATTGGTGCATGGGAGCCATGGTGAGAGTTTGTCACACCTTGCACATGTATGAGAGAGAAGCACGGGGCCTCTCGCTGTGGTCTTTTAACACCCCGCCAAGATAATGACACCTGAGCAGGTTTCCTATTGGCTGGTCTTCTCACCATCTCACTCTAGCCAGCAGTTATATCTTAAAACCCATGATCCCTGGTGGCACCTGTGAGAATGGAATAACTGTACTATTCTCAGCAGCTGGCTTTTTGCATATCTGGAAAGTTGTGATGAAAAGTCTTCGCAAATGTGGCCTTGGCGGTATTAGAGTTTGTGTTTTCCTCATCTTACTCTTCCGATTTTTTTGTACAGCTTTATACTTTCATCTATGGCCTGTTTGTATGCAAACATGCCAAATGTTCCTTCGCCATTTATGAGGGGAGCTGATTTTCTAGTTGCAAATGTAATGCTCTCATCAATCCTCCCAGCAAGACATCGAGCCGTCAAGCTGTTTCAATCAACTGAGGTGAACGCCAGCAAGGCCTGATACTGTGGCGGGAGATCCCTGTAGAATGCAGAGTGGCTGAATGGGGTTCCAGCTCACAAAAGAGATCTCAATTTTGAGGAAATGAATGATTGGTGTGATTTTGTGCCAAAAGCTCATGTAATTGAATGCGATGCAAAAGATTTATCCCATTGCTTCATGGGTTGTGAGAGAAAAACACAGAGCATTAAGGACATTTTGAACATTGGAACAGAGAAAAAAAAGATAGTTTGTAGGTGGATCTGTCAAAATGTTTGCATTAAAAATTACAAACAGTGTTCACAAATGTTACCACCAATGTCACCATTAATGGTTTTAAAATAAGCTAACAAAGCACTTTTTAAAATGTAATAATATACATTCATAAAAATCTATAAAATAGCAGCTGTACATTATACATTTGCATTCACTAAGCTTACATACAGGCTTTCTGTTGGTCTTAAAAAAGTCTTAATTTGCCTTTCTACAAATTAAGGCCTTTAAAGGTCTTAAATCAGAGCAGACAGTTTTAAATTATAATAGTTGTTACATTAAATGTTGCATGCATTGCAAAAAATGAATATCTTCCTCAGTATTTTTGTCTTGCTTTCTAGAATAAATATCCCATTGTCCTTAAATCAAGATACATTTGCTCGAGATGCAGAATGAAGTCTTGTTTTCTGGAAAATTTAACATAATTAAGTGAGTTTATGCTTAAAACATGAACAAATATCAGTTAGTGGGGTATGAGAACTTGTTTTCCTTTTGAATTAAATACATTTTTCTGAGCGCATTGGCAGATATCTTACAACATTGTTCTTGTTTTAATCAAACTCTTCATTTTGATCAATTTCACAGAAAACAAAACTTCTTACGTCATTGTACTTCTCAAGTAAGTGTCTCTTGATTTAAGAATATTTAGACATTTGCACTGGAAAACAAGACAAATACGGAGGAAGAACATTACTTTTCTTCAGTGTGATCACTTATGTTAAGTCATTCTATATTTTATTGGTTGGGAGTGGTGGTATTAAGTTTTTTTTTTTTTTTTTTTTTTTTTTTTTGGATAAACAGACAATCACAATATGCATTAATATTATTTTACGCACAAATGAGCAACTGCTTTGTGATAATTATGTCACTGAAATTAATAAAAAAATAAATAAAACAAGAATTTGAATTGATGCACTTGTTGACACTGAGCTTGAATTTAAGAGTCAAGAACTAAATCTGAAACTAAAACTAAATCCACAAAAAAAAAAACATTTTTGTTACCTGAAATAAAGTAACCGTTAAATGAAATAAAATAAAATGTAAAAAACTTTATTTCACATAGTTGCCAAGGCAATATTTCTCATTTTCGTTTAATTTAACGATGTATTTAAATACCTAAAACTGAATTAAAAATTAATAAAAACTATATAGACATTTATAAAATAAACAAAAACTACTAAAAATGACAAAACCACACAACAATGACTAAACTTGAACTAAAATTTAAATGAAAAAGGAAAAATAAAAATTCAAAACAACTGCCCAAGAGATAAGAATGAAGATGTGTAATTATCTAGCATGTACCAGAGATGTCTCACCTCATCTCTCCAGCCTATGAGACAGGTGAATGATGCCTCTCTCCTCAGCTCCTGCAAGACCTCATCCACAGCCACTGATCTGCTCTCAAAAGTGTCAAGTCCGGAGCAGAAGGTTATAGTGCTCCCATATGGTCTGAAGACAGCAGGAAAACGACCAAGAATTGATGCTACTTTTGGGGAAATCCATCCAACCTGTTCTCCAGCCACCTCAAAACGTAGACAGCTCTCTAAACTAGAACCTGGAATAAATCAATGCATTGATGTTGAGTAAATGAATGCACTTGTATATCAATTGTACATGTATATTATATTAGTATATTAGTCAATTGTAAACAACAAAAATAAAGTAATAAAATGTTTCCCTTGCACCTTGAATACAGAATAGTGTACAGAACTTCAACAAAAAAAGTATTTAAAAAATCTATATGAATTATTTCCTTTTTTTTTTAGGTTTTCTTGACATTTACATTTTTTTTTTTTTTTTACAAATTAAAATAAAATTTGAGCCAATAAAGTGTAGAAGTTCTTCTCCCAGAGTTTTTATGTGGATCTAAGTGCTTAGGGACAGAATGTTGATATGTGATCCTGCAGTTTTAGCCGATGGGAACACTCAGAGTAAAGTGTGCATGAATGGACTAACCGCGATATGCTGTTATACGACTCGTAAATATGCTGCTGAAATGCAAGTGTCATGTGAAGTGCTGGAATTTTAGCAATAAATCAGCTGTGGTCGCTGTAGTCGATTCAAGACTTTCCGCACTGTTGGCCGGGAGAAAGAATTGTGTAGGTCTGACGAGCATCTTTAAATGAAGAAATCAACCAAAACCATGTGTGGTGCTATTGATCTGTTTTGGCAGACTGCTCTTCATCGATGCAGAGTTCCGCACACTCAAGCTGAAGGCAGAGGACTCTGCAGGTCGTCAACACGCCATTGCAGTCAAGCTCAAGTCCAAGGTGAAGCCAAGGGTCAAGCCCTATTTTATTTCTTATTTTCTCTGTTTTTATTTTATGGTCAGTTTAGCATGGTCCTTATTTAAGAGTTTTGTGATTTGCATTCAGTAAAAACTAGGTTCGTCAATTTAACACAATAATTTAGTATGATTATTTATATTAGAAAAATAAATAAGATTTATTTATCTCTTATGCTTACCAAAGCTGCATTAAAAACAGAAATAGTGTGAAACATTTTTACAATTTAAGATAATCGTTTTAGTATAATACAATTTAAACTATAATTAAAATTTAAACGTTTGAATGGTGTGAATGGTGTGTGTGTGTGTGTGTGTGTGTATATATATATATATATATATATATATATATATATATGTATGTATATACTGTATATATACTGCAATTTATTTATAAACTGTCAAAATTGAGCCACATTTTTCTAAATGTGAAAACCTCTCCTTTTTTATTAAATAAGTTTCATATTAGGGTTCACAAAAAAAGAAACTTAAAATATTTAGTTAATTTGCACATTTCTGATTTTTGTGGGTCACAGATGGCTGGACTAGTTCACACAGCTTTCTGTATCAGGATTCTCAGACTCAGCTGGACTGCAGAAGGAGCAGAACTTTGGTTTAGTATCTAACTTTAAGCATGTGGCGCTAATGTACTGTGACTGTAAGATTATGTTGAGAGATGGAGCTGTGAGATTGTGGCAGGGCCTGAAGGAGAGGTGAGCGAGTGTGCAGGGATGCGGTGGCACAGATAAGACCACGAGTGATCCTCATAAGGTGATTACAGGGGCCACAGAAGAAGCAGAAAATTGTGGCGTGTGAGTGGTTTAGTCTGAAAGTCGGGCTGTGTGTGAGTGAGCTCTGCTTGGCATTGCAAGTGGTGGCATGGTATAGATGCCAGTGGCTCCTTGCGGACACTGCACGGGGTCCTGATGAGATTCAGCAGGGCGTGAGAAGCCCCCTGTGCCCACCGTCCTGCTGGGTGCTAAAAATAGCCGTGATCTACCCACCTCACATCTGCTCATCTTCCCAGAGCCGGGCACCTTTCACGAGGCCCTCCGTCACCCAGCAGCAGCTTACTCAACAGGAGCCAGTAAAGGCATTTCTGCTGCTGGTGGAAATGTGGGTTGTGGGGTCATACACATAGTTGTATTATTGGTTGAAGCGTGGAAACATATGTAAGAGAATTTCAAGCTTAAAGAGGCTCAATAAGAAAGGTCTTCTGGTAAGTTGTCCTAGTAATTTTATTACTATAAGTGTATTATTAATATTTTTAACAGTACTTGTATTCATTTATTATTTAATTTTATATATAAATAATATATAATGTTATATAATATGCACTACTGTTTAGTATTCATATTATATACCATTGTCATTATTCCAAGTCTCTTATGCTCCTTAAGCCTTACCAAAATGAAGAACAATAGTACCGCAATCACTGTTTTTCAATTTGAATATATTTTAAAATGTAATTTATTCCTGTGATGGCAAAGTTGAATTTCCAGCGGCCATTACTCCAGTCTTTAGTGTCACATGATCCTTCAGAAAAAATTCTACTGATTTGGTGCTCAAGAAACATTTCTTATTATCAATGTTAAAATCAGTTGTGCTGCTCAGTATTATTGTGGAAATGGTGACATTTTGATGAATAGAAAGATCAAAAGAAACAGCATTAATTTGAAATAGATATCTTATGTAATATTGTAATTTACTGTCACTTCTAAAAAAATTAAAAAAAATTGACCCCAAACTTTTGAGTATACTTTTTTTTTATACTTTTTATAATATTATAATTATATTATAATTATAATTACTAGCAGGAGCCATCATTTCATTCAAATTGCCATTTTTGCCAAGTAGATTAAAAGTAAAAAAATCTAGTTATAAATAATCTAAGCATGTTTTTTACAATGTTTTTCACTAAATAAGCACAAGGAAGGATGATATTTAATAATTATATACATAACAAAACGCAGTAATAAGCATTAATGCATTACCTTTTACACTTTAATATTTGAAAAACACCATTCCAGACTTCCATGAACATTTTTAGTGATAAAAGCATGATGCATCTGCTAAATTACTACTTGCTTACCATATATACTGTTTTAAACTGTGATTATATATCTCTGTCTTTTTTCTATCTGTTTAGTATCCAACTGAGGCCCCAGAGTTTTCTGCAGATCTCCCTGTTCCATTGGTCATCATGTGGACCTCTCAGGTAGTCATAAATTACTTAAAACTTTTTGAACAGAACAAATTGTTATTGAAAAGTTGATTTGGCTTTTTATCATATTACCAAAATTGTCCTTTTTTTTTTTTTTTTTTTTTTTAGAAAAACAATGAAAGTGCAATTGTTTTAATTAACAAAGTGTTTGTTTGTTTTTGGCATTTGAAGGAGTGTTTTTCTTGATAAAAGGTGTTCCGTTCCACCGCCACTTTGATGTTGCTTCCATAAAAAACAATAACTCCGCTCACAAAGGCTCAAACTGTGCCAAATAAACTGACAGGATGGCGATCTGGAAGGCTACATATGTTAGCAGCCTCTAATGAGCCTCGACGAGTTTCCTCTTACGTATAACAATTAAAAGCGAGAACGGAGACCCATTTTTCACTGTCGTTTCTTTTTATCATCGTCCTATGTTTTCGCCTCCTCCCCTGAAAAACAGGCTCCTCTTCAGTCATACGTTTGCTCCAATTACTTTGAGGTGGATGAAAGAGACTTGGCATATTGCACAGCAGTGGTGTGAGTTAGGGAGGGTTGTGCGTTGTGTTGGGTGAGGGATGGCAGTGGAACATGGCTCTCTGACAGAGAAGACCAGCTCAGCACATAGCAGCCTTCTGTCGGCTGAAGTCCTGCTGCGCTGCTGATGTCTTGATTCATCTCCTCTGTTCAGGGAAGAGAAAGGCCTGTCTGCCTGCCTCTCACGTACCATCTGTTTACTTTCATTTCAGACATGACCAACTGTGTTTATATGTAATCCTTGTGTGTTTTTGACAGTATTAGACGCGAAAGACAACTTTGTTGTAAAAATGTTTAACCGGTATTGCTTTAAAGAAGATGGAAATAATGTAGTTTTGTGACTGCGCATAAGTGCAGTGTCCCGTGAGTGTAACTCTACTGCTGAGCTAACACTGATGTGAATGCATGTGGCGTTGTACATTATATTGAGACTGAGGGAGACGCCTGAACTGTAGCACGATACAACGATATTTCTTCAAAAGCAGATTGTGGAGACATTTTAATCGTTCACTATCAAAAATCGTCATAGCGCACACCCCTAACTACCAAGTATAATCAATCTCACACAGACAAACAAGCACAACGAAATCACTTCACACTATTAAGCGGCTGTGTTATGAACATGCAAAACTGTATCGGACGCAATATGTCGCACTGTACAGCCCTGTTTCCGTATTGCGCAAGTGTAAAGCTCTGTTTCGGGGATTACGTCTCTTTATATCAGGCAACCCAGTTGTGTTCCTCTGCGGCCAGATTAAACCTTGTTGTAGCCTATATATATGCTCTATTCATTCTTTTTTAGAAACCTCGCACTTTTCTACTCAATTTTAAACGTTGTAAAATTTTAAACAAATTAAGCATGGTCCACTGCTGCACACGTGCCACAATATCGATACAGGGCCAGCTGTATCGATACTCGTATCGTCAAATCTCTGTGACGATACATCGTCGTATCGATATTTTGAACACAGCACTACTAAATGGTCTAAATTCCTTGTCAAAGGTATCCATTTATTAGCTATACTGAGATACCAATGACCAAGACTGTGTTATTGATTCAACCCTATACAGTGATAATGAATGATTACCATATTCATGTACATTTATGTTTATATTGTACTCTAAGGTACTGTGCTTCAAAGAATGGTAGTACTCATTTAGAGGTCATTTATGACTTTTCCACTATGTATTGTGTGTTAGTATAATAATAATTTGTTTAGCCCAGCATTGCTTCATTGCGTGGTGGGTCCTTAACAATCACAATTATAGACTATGAGCATTAAGGAATACATATTTCTCTGTGTGCAATTATTGATTTATTTACTTGACACTTGTTCACTAAATGACTGAAAATGCACCATTGAACATTATGAGGAGGGACCTAATTGGGAGAGTTAACAGAACAGTATGCATGCTGTCACCTCACTGGGGAGGAATCCATTGTGCCGCTCCACATTTCAGGCACATTTCCAAGAGAAATTCAATTATGAGGACATCTCGCCTGCACCATATATTTAAATAAAAGCATAACTATAATCACACAACCGGCATTAATTGGGAAATAATTGCTGTGTCTTTGCACCTGTGCAATGCTAAATTGTGTGTGCTGTATTGGCACAATGACCCATCATATTTGTTTTATGCTCTCCTTCCTATATCGAAGCATCCTATCCTGAGTGGCATCAGGAAAAATCTCATTCACATTAATATGTTCTAGTATTAAGAAAGACCAGATTTATCCAGATTACTATGCTGTTTTTCTGATGTTCCTATCTGCATATCCCTTGCCTGTCTTAAAAAAATAAAAAAAAAAGTCATTTGATTTGTTTTGTTATGTTCAGTTACCAGCTCTGGCTGCTCCATTCAGCTCTGACTCTGTGCTCTCCAATTTAACATGTATGGAAATGTATCAGCGAATCAGGCACATAATCAACATCAGCACACACAAATTATGTGACAAAAGAAAAACACATGAGATCTCATCCTCTAAATGCAGCCAGTTCTGTCCCTCTTAAATCAGCTGAGATTGACTGTATTATGTTGTTGAGATATTACAATGCTTCAAAATTACTGTTGACAAATGTGATTTAACATCTCGCAATCGAAAATCAATCTAGTTTTCCTTTGAATCACAGCAAAAATACACCGACCACTAAAAATACACTGCGTTTTTTTTATACTAATATCTAATAATCCTTATTTTTCAGGGTAGAACAGGTTAATCAGCTGTTTTACTGTGTTCACGTTTTAAGCTACAACTAACATTTTTTGACCAGGACCCTCAAATATGATGAGACCCCCTTCTAAAAATAATTGAAAGCAAATCTTTTTAAATAGATATCCATCCGTCCATTCTTCAAACTATTTGTCCTATTGAATAAGTCATAGCAAGATATACAGTGGGTACGGAAAGTATTCAGACCCCCTTAAATTTTTCACTCTTTGTTATATTGCAGCCATTTGCTAGTGTGTGTGTGTGTGTATATGCATTTTACTATGACTGTAAATATAAATAATACATCAGTTAATGTCATAATACTCATTTCCACCCAGTTTTTAAAAAGCAGAATGAAATAAACTAATTTCAAATTCTCACATTGACTTTGACAGCCCTAAAAATATGTTTTGTTAAAAAAATAAAAATAAAAAAACTTTTCCAGAGACTTTCCCCTGGTCTAAAACCACTGGTCTAATTAAATTGATAATTTAAAGATATGATAATTATAAATAATTAAAATATCTAAATTAAAATATCATTTAGTTTTGATTTTGAAAGTTTACCTTCAGCAGTATATGTGTACTTACAGTGCTTATAGCATATGGGCGCTTAGTGTGGCATCATTTTATATATTCAAAGTTTTGATAACACACAAAACGTTCATTTCAGTTGTTGCCTTTTTTGATGCTAAAAAAGACTATTCATATTTATCATCATTAAAAATAAAGCAGTGGTCGTGCCTTTGAGCAGAGAAGATCTGGTGTCCAGACTAAAGCGTCCTGATTTTGGGCTGAGATTAAAGACCTTGAATTGGCAGTCGGGTGGAAAGCGAGGAGTGTGGGTCTGAGGTCACAGCGGTGTGGGCGACCTGTGCTGCCTCACTCTGACAGCATGGAGTGAAACGGGGCCAAAGCCCATCAGCTGTCAATCATCAGCTGTGATTTATGAGCGGTCATACTCAAACCATTAGCTCTGCCTCACCACTGGACAGCTCCAAAGGGAACAGAGGCCTACTGTGTTTGTGTATGTTAGAATTAGAGGAAGCCGTTATGCTGAACCGTAGATGGGTCGTCTGTGGTTCTCTGTGATCAAGCGCTATTGCTGAATTTCTCTTGTTTGCTGATCTATGAGTTTTGGTCTTTTCCTGTTCAGTCACTTTTTATATTTGATTTGTTCTTGGTTGGTGCTTTAATCAATGGTTTGTTGACAGGTAGTTGATGAAGACTTGGCAGGACTTCAGTGGGAATGTTTCTTTTTTCTTTTTCCTCCCCGAGTGTTGATGGCAGAGGGCTGAAGAGTTTGTATAAAGCAGTGATATGAAACCAGACATGTGGACAGTATCAACATTTTCCATATGTAGAAGTGTTCAGGAGTTATTAAAGACAGCCTAGCCAATGTCAGACTAAAAAAGAAAAAACCCTGTTGTTCCTGCAGATCAAGAGTTGCACAAGATTTTAAAAGGATACTATTTCTAGCATCTAGGCACTTCTGAGAGTCGGGAAAACGTTTAAGAGTACAACCGCTGACTGAGAGGCTTCATGTTCATTCAAACCGAAATGTTTGAGCCAATTGGATTTTAAATGCAACACAAAAAATCAAATATTAAAATATGATAATTGATTAATTGCATGACTATTCAATGCATGACTAAATCAAAACTTGATCTTCTGGTAAAATGACAGACTTGTCTCTGCTGACGTATGGCAGACTTTTCCGATCATTTAGTCCGTTTAAACCGCGACTGCAAGCTTGCATTCTTATGTTATTAACAAACAATGACTAGAACAAGTCCCCGTCCTACACTTTTGTTCTTTTCTAATAATCTGTTACACTCGGATGTATGTCACACAATACACCAGGAAGAAAAGATCTGATGCTACTTCCTTTTTTCTCTCATCACCTCCCTAATGTCGCCTTTTGACTTTTCTTCTGTGGAAAAAAATAAATAAATACGAATTATCAGAACTGTTCTTTTCCATGCAATGATGATGCATGATAATCATTGGCTGTCAAGTTCGGTTGCATTTTTGTTTGATTAACAATTTGGTTGAGTCCACCTAGGACCCCAGTGGGTAGCTGTTTGTAATGTCTTATCAAACATAAATAAACATTAAATTAAAAAAATGTATAGGGTACAGATTAAGCTAGCAGTCTAATCAACTAAAGGTGTGGTCACATTTAACACCGTTCAGCTAATTTTTGCAGGCGAAATCCAGTCATTGCAGTTGGAATCCAGACAATGAGGAAAGTCTTGTAAGGGTAAAAGATTCCTTCAAGCAGATTTCACAACGGGTTCAGTTTTTTCCACTGGAATTTGCACATTGACCAATAGCTATGGCGTTATTTTAATGACATATGTCGAGAGTGCATTATTGTAGCGCGAAAGCACATTAATACAATGCGCGAGCGCGAATCTCTCCGCTCGCGCGGATTTCTTTTGCTCTCGCACAAAACCGGACGCGCGATCTCAGATACACGCTGCTCTCGCCCAGAGAGAGTGCACGCACTTAAAACGTGTCTCCTCTCACTCAAACTGTGTCCTGTGCACTCTCAAATCTCTCTGTGCTCATGCGCTATAGATATGAATTATTTTCGCACCTGAATTAAACGTTGTCAAAGGTTATCATTATGCACTTTTAAAAAGTAGTCTCAAAACAGATTTGTGCAGGGCCTTTCCTTGATTTTTTTTATTGTTGTATTTTTGTTTTAACATAAACTGGTTATTGTAGCTACTTTGTTTTACTATATCTTTTATGTTTGCATTTTGATATTTTCTGCAAATGTACATATGCATCTCTCTGTAAAATAGGCTACTTTGTAAACACTGTTTTAAATGGTACTATATAAATAAAGCTTTAACCAATCAGACCTCCACAACTGACCGATGAAAATACTACGTGAAATATAATTGGCTGAGTGAACTGAACCTGGAATTCTTTTGACAATCAAATATGGATCTTTAATTTCTTTCCAGTTGAATAATATTTAGCAATGTTAATTAAATGTAGCCTATAGAAATTGCCAGGAATTGGGTGCTTGGATGATTTGTACATAACCTCTGTCCAACTGGTTGGTCTCTGAGCAATTTATCTAAAAACAACATATTATAGCCTATGGCCCTAAAGACTTTATATAAAACATCAATGTTATGTCATAATATGTCAGATACCTCAACTGAATTTAAAATCATTGCAATAAATTCTCAGTTAGTATGATGGCAACAACTCCATCAAGTAACAACTCCTCAACATCAAGTGCAAAAATAGATGTAAATGATGCAAGAAATAACAATAACAAACACTGGATTTAAAAAAAAAAAATCCCAATAAATGTCCAAACAGCGATGCTATTAGAGCAGATTTTTTTTTTTTTCATGAAAAGCCACTTAATATTAGCTACACATTCACTGGCACTCTTCTCTAAAACAGTGAATATACAGTTATATGACAGTTACATGTAATTACATTGTCTGCAAATGCATTAAACCCATAGAATAGAATGTAGTAATGTTATGGCAAATATGAAAAATTCATTATAGTGTTATATTTGGTCTCCAAATCTTAAGTATAGGTTTAGGGAATAGTGCATCTGACCCATATCTAAATAGTTCTGTCTTAAATCAGAAGATATATTTATATATATATATATTTCAATCCAAGTATATATATATATATACCACAATATATATAGACCTATATGACCACATGAATTTTAAGAATCATATGCTTTTTTGTTTGTTTAGATCGTTCAGAAGGGTTTGACCAAACTGTTAAACTAGTTTTTTTTTTACAAATCATCCAAACACCAGTTTCATTTCTAATATTATGACTAAGTAGTATTAAATTGTAAAGACATTACAGATCCATCTTTGAAATCTGATTGGTTGATAACTTTTGACAACATTTAATTCAGGTGCGAAAATAATTAATATCTATAGCGCATGAGCACAGAGAGATTTGAGAGTGCACAGGACACAGTTTGAGTGAGAGGAGACACGTTTTAAGTGCGTGCACTCTCTCCGGGTGAGAGCAGCGTGTATCTGAGCGCGCGCGTCATTAAAATAACTCCATAATAGCTGCTTGATTTGAAAGTGACTTCTGTGTGAGATATAATTCATACGCATTTATACACAATTGACAACAGACATTGGACCTTTTTCACAAATTTTAGTTGAAATTAATATGATAGCACCTTAACCGTATGCTAAACTAAAAAATAACAACAACAAAGAATAATAAATATTTCCATTCACAATGTGGTCCACAGAAACAAGAAAGTTAGACAGGTTTGGAACGACATGAAGGCAAATAATAATAAAATGAAGGTAAAAAAAAAAATATATATATATTATTATTCGTAAATAATGAATTTTAAAAATTTAATTAAATTTTTTGGTGAACTGCCGCTTAGTGATAAACATAAGTCAAATACCACCTCTCAAGCAGGAAAAATACATCTGAGACTAATTCATTGCCCTTTTCTTCTATACCCAGAGCACTTTAGCCAATGTCCACAGTCAGTTCCTGCTAAATGTGGAGGCTCTGTCCGAGTTCTGGTCGGTGCTGGATGAGATAGATGAGCAGACATGGGTACTGGAACCAGAAAAACCCACAAAAGCAGACTCCATGAGAAGGATCGCCATTGGTAACATTACATTCATATTACTACATTTAAATCTCATTATTTGCAGATCACCCGCCATCCATCCAACTATGCCCATCCACAATCATTTCCTGTGATATTAAGCTGCCATATCGCTGTTCTTCCCCAGGAAACAATGTCTCAATAAAGGTACAAATTGACCCCAGACACCCCAAAATGCTGCCGGAGTGCTGTTTGCTCGGGGCTGAGCACGGTAGGCATTTTTCATATCTGCAAATCTCTGTTTATCTCCATACAGCTTTTATTACGGTTTCCTGCATGTGAGAGGCAGCTCGGATGTGAGAAACTCGTACCTCCCTCTCACGCTCTTGTTTTTCAATTACCTCCGTACATAAGTGCACATGCTGTAAATGCTTTACTGCATTTAGACAGGAGCGCTACAGCTGGAGCGGCCGAGCTGACAGCCCCGCAATATGTTTGCGGCGCAATGTGCTTTTAGATTTCGAGTGAGATGGTGCTGGAATGGAGGTCAGTTTGCACTATTTAAGCAGCCGTGATTGTTTCTTTAAATCCAAGGTCATGCTTGGCTGACAATAGCACACAGAACACATTGTCAGTTGCCTAGCAATGTTATTCATTGATATTAAATCCACACTTCAGTAGTCAAGACGGTGGCAGTCGCGGACACTCCGAGCGTGGGGTCAGACAGAAATATTGCTTTTTGCATTTACAAATGACAAACAGAGAGTGTGGCTATCACGTTCCTCCCAGATTGATCTCTCGGGTGGAACAGCCATGATGAGCGCGTTTTATTTGAATTATTTGAATATTTCCCTTTCTGTCAGACTGTTTGTCACAATGGGAAATGCCCTGTTCTTTCGCCCGCTCTGCTGTGGCATTTCTTCGAGAGAATAGAGATTAGAGGTAAGAAATGACACGGCTGTGCATTGTCTGTCAGTGCTCTCCGATCAGGTGAGGAACGCTGAATGAGAGATGAGGTAGAGTTAATTGAAACTGCTCGGCTACATTGGGGGGGTGAGCGCAGTTCTTGCCTTCATATACAACACTCCCTCGGGCTTGTTTTTGCCATGCAGATTGATTGATATGATTTATGTTGATGGCGTTTTTGTCCCCCAGTGCTTTGCAAACATTATGAAGTCCAGTGTGGATCGCTATTACAAAAAACATAAATAAGTCTCTATGATTTAATAATGAATAATTGAAGATGTGACAGAACAGATAACAATGCGCTCTGTTAACTAGGGTCATCATTCTCGGGTGGAACAGCCATGATGAGCGCGTTTTATTTGAATTATTTGAATATTTCCCTTTCTGTCAGACTGTTTGTCACAATGGGAAATGCCCTGTTCTTTCGCCCGCTCTGCTGTGGCATTTCTTCGAGAGAATAGAGATTAGAGGTAAGAAATGACACGGCTGTGCATTGTCTGTCAGTGCTCTCCGATCAGGTGAGGAACGCTGAATGAGAGATGAGGTAGAGTTAATTGAAACTGCTCGGCTACATTGGGGGGGTGAGCGCAGTTCTTGCCTTCATATACAACACTCCCTCGGGCTTGTTTTTGCCATGCAGATTGATTGATATGATTTATGTTGATGGCATTTTTGTCCCCCAGTGCTTTGCAAACATTATGAAGTCCAGTGTGGATTGCTATTACAAAATACATAAATAAGTGTGTATGTTTTAATACTGAATAATTTAAGATGTGACAGAACAGATAACAGCTTACTTAATTTAACAATTCTCAATAAAAGTTAAAGGTTAAATGTCCATACTTGTTATTTTATTAAATAGTAAATAAAAAAATTAGTTGACATAGTTACATTTTTTAATAATTAGTTAATATTTAAATTAATGATTTAATTTAAATGAATATGGATTCATATGGATATATTTGTAAACAATATACACAACCATTAAAAAAAAAAAATATTCGACAAAAACACATTAAATTGATCAAAAGTGTCAGTAAAGACAACTATAGAGTTAAAAAAAAGATTTTCATTTCAAATAAATGCTGTTCTTTTGAACTTTCTATTCAAATAACCTGGGGGAAAAATGTGTAACAGACTGTTTTTAACATCAGTGATAATAAGAAATGTTTATTGAGCACCAAATCAGCATATTAGAATGATTTCTGAAGGATCATGTGTCACTGGAGAAAGCTGAATCAGCTTTGCCATCACAGGAATAAATTGCATTTTAAAACATATATTAAAATAAAGTAATATTATTTGACAATATTACTGTTTTGCTGTATTTTTGACCAAATAAAAGCAGTCTTGGTGAGCTTCTTTCATAAACATTAAAAAATCTTACCAAAAACATTAAACATTGTTTATTAGTATTGTTTGCTAGTATCAACTTAATACTGAAGCAGCTGTACTTTTGACTTTTGTCACTATAATTCTGTAATTATAACTCTTGCTTGTGTCTTTCAGTTGTCACTCCTTTAAGGAATAAGTTGAATGCTAATATGCATTTATGGTAAGCAAATAATTATACATTTCTGTTTGATTCTGACTACTCTTTTTTTTTCGAAGGAGGTTGAACATGATTAATGAGGAATCAAAGTGGATGTTGCATATTTCAATGCAAATTTGCCATTTCATGTGCATGCCGCACATATTGTTCAGTGGATATCTGTATTACAGTGTAAAATGAATCAGAAACCACATGGTGAGAATGTCTTGGCCCAGAATGTTGATTCTCACAGTGATATCCTGGATTTTTTTGGGCAGTAATCACTGAGCTGTATTCATTATGCCATCATGACTTGACTGTATGCGTTTAATTAGTGTATGAAGGTCTGATTTCCTTCTCTCCTCATAGGAACCCTGACTGCAGTGTCCTACAGAATATGAAGGATGTGTTGGAGATAGAATTTCCATCACCTACCACCCACGAAAAATCTGTACGTTGCATATTTTCATCTCGTACACTGCCACTTACAATTAGTTCCACAGCACCATCACATTTGAAGCTTGCAGGGTTGTTTTTCCCACCTTCTTTTCTCTTTGTTTTTATCATCGGGAGAGGTGGGTACGGATTTCCTTTAATTGGGTTGTTTACAGATAAGATCATTACAATAACAAAGGCGACAGAATCTTCAGCACTATCAAGAGCTGTTTAATCATAGCTCCGCCATTTATCTTTTTCTCCTTGTGTGCATTTTTTATGCTTTCTCTCTTTCAGCCCGCGGGTTGAAAGGGCGCAGTGTTTATTCACAGTCTGTACCGCAGATTAATGCTTGACCATCATTAACATTTTGAAGCGAGAAAAGTTTACTTGACCAGATGTTGAAATTTTTATCTTCTATCCTTTTGATGGATTGCTTAGGGGAAAAAAAGCCTCTAATTATCTGAACAGCAATATGCAAACACGGACAGTGGAGGAGAAGAGAGCAGAAGCATGGGGGTGGGGGGGTTGGGTGTGAAGAGGGGGTCAAGCATATATAGGGCTGATGAGTCCACCTGAGTCTCCTCACCCTGTGGGAACAAATATGAGCTGCCGCGCACCAGCAGGGAGAGTGAATTTCAAATGCAGAATTTCAGATCAGACTCAGGGGTACAATATATGAAAGTGATGCTTTTCATTTAGTTTTAGTTTTTATATATATATTATTTTCACCATTAACTCACAGTGATTATTTACTCACCATCATGTGATTCCAAACCTGTATGACTTTCTGAATGATTTCAGTGGAACACAACTGGAGAAATTTTGTTTCAATGTACAGTACTGGTCACTATTTACCAACCATGCAATGAATGGAGACTGGATTTAAATTAAGATTAAGATTAAAAAAAAAAGTGGTCCATGCTTCCTACGAAGAATTTTAAAACTTAGTGTGAAGTACAAATCAAAATCATTGTTTACTGAAAATCAGTGCATTTATATATATATATATTTTTTTTTGGAGTTGCTGAATATTTTAATTGAATCAGTTGATCCAGTTCACAAAACCAGTCTGAATGATTCATTCACAAATTCAACTCACTGACTCAGTTGCCAAGGCAAACTTTTCTAAATGTTCAATTTGCATCTTATATTTATACTTTATTTCAGCTTTATTTAAATTACAGAAATTTTCAGTTTTAATTAACATCAACTCTGCTTACTGGAAAGGAAGGTTATCGGTTTAAAAAAAAAAACTGTTTCTCACACAAAGCTATCTAGCTTCAAAAGACTTAGGATATATTTTATGAGTGGACCACTTTTATGATGCTGCTTTTATACACATCTTTTATGAAAATTAAAAGATTCTATCCCCATTCGTTTTAATGGCATATAAGAATAACTGGTAGATTTGTCAAAATTTCTCCTTTTGTGCTCCAAGGAAAAATAGAAAATCCTACAGATCAGAAACAACACAAAGGTGAGTAAATGATGACATAAATGTCATTATGGGATACACCAAGATATCTTTTTCCTTCATTGAAAGCTTGTACATTTGAAAGCTTATCTTATTTTGTTGCTGTGTATACACAGAGTTTCAGTGTTGAATGTGGCATCTGCTACTCTTATCGACTTGAGTCAGCTATTCCAGATCAGGTCTGCAATGACCCGCGCTGTGGCCAGCCTTTCCATCAAGTGTGTCTTTATGAGGTAAGAGCTTCAGGTTCAGCAATCGGAAACACTGACCCTCAGCCCATACAAAAATAAATAAAAGTTTAACAGTATTGTAAACAACAGAACAATCGTAGATTACCATGCTGAGACCAGTATGCAATTTTCTAAAGTTTTTAATTGATAGTATTTATTTCATCTGTTGAGTTATTTGTCTTCACAGTGGCTGAGAGGTCTGCCCACCAGTCGCCAAAGCTTCAATATTGTGTTTGGAGAATGTCCTTACTGCAGCAAGGTAATATTCAACTTGATCACAAAAACACAGCAAACACACAATAAAAAAATCACTTTATTTAAATCCACAAATACATGTATAGTGCAAAAATGACTGACAAATAATTCATGCTAATTTCTACTTTTTTTTTTTTTCTTTTTTCTCAGCCCATCACTGTGAAAATGGTCACAGGAAACGCTTAACAAAATCTGTTCATTCAGAGTAGGGGTCAAGTGTCATTACGGCTCCAGTGAGGGTAATACCAACAACAGTCAGTACCATAACAACAAGGAAGATCAACATTCTTTTGATTGGCCATTTAGCCTGATTTTCTGATTTCCCAAAGCCATCTCCTTCTCTGTAATGGTACCGAGTCCATTCATCTTCCTGTCCACAAACATCACTTCCCCAGTCGTCTCCTTCATCGTCAGTTTCTTCCCACTGCTTTGGATTCCAGCCTTGTTTTTTTCTGCTGTAGTTCCCCCAATAGTCGACTTCACTGCTGACTTCTGCATGGTCTTCAGTTAGTGTCAGAGTATGTGTTTGCTGGTTCTCGTAGTGACCGTTTTGTCTTCCCCTCATGGTCATCCAGGTCTCGCCCTCGTAAACATCTGCGTTCCTCTTTTCCTGTGTTGTTGGAGCAAATGTTATGTTTTCAAAATATAAGAAATAAAAATGAGAGGGCTGGTATGTTGAATTTGTTAATAGACTTTTGTATCATATAATAAACACCGCAAAACATATTTGTATTTCCTGTGACTCTTGATGCTTTTAAAACATTGATCAATTTGAAAAAGTAAAAGATTGACTGCTCTATTTGGCATTTGGCCTGCACTCTGCTGCTGGTTTTACTTGTTTAAGTTCCTGTCTCTGCCGTGCTCCTGCTCTTGTTCTAGGATGAACTCGTGGAGGGAGGGGCTCATCTTCATCACTGATGTCCTCATCACTTTCATAAGGCCTAGGACTTTGCCTGACGCTTCCTTTAGCAGCCATGTCAGCTTTGTTTGGTCTCTATGAAGATGACACCAATGAATAATATCAATGAGAGTGTATTAAACCACTGTATGATAACACTATATATGAATTATGTATGCAAGAGCAACTTTCTATTTATCAAATATACTGAGAAAAAAGTATCACAGTTTCCACAAAAATATTAAAGGGATAGTTCACCCAAAAATTTAAATTCTGTCATTAATTACTCACACTCATGTTGTTCTAAACCAACAATTATTCTCTTCCCTGTCATCTTATTTTAATAATATTTACAATATTGCTGTATTATTGATCAAATAAATGCAGTCTAGTTGAGCATAAGAGACTCAAAAACATTAAAAACCTTGCAGACCCCAAACACTATGAACGGTAGTGTAAATTTGCATGTATATTGTAAATACCCATTTATACTGTGACAAACGTAAGTTGATTCCTAAATTAAACAATTGGCTTTTAAGCCAATTTTTCGGTTGTTTTTAGAATTATACCTGTTTGTGCGTCTCTCGTTTTGTCTTGCTCCAAACTTTGTTTGATGTTGACCTGCGCAACTCTTCCTCATCATCTTCCTCTGCTGTCACCACAGGCTTTGATCTTGCTGTTTTTTTCTCAGTAGTCCTGGGTTGGCTTGCAGCCTGTGGGAAGTTAAATTAAATGACAGGAATTTACTTGCTTTTGTCTCTGAGCATTCACAAGAGAGAGAGTGAGCATTCAATGTTCCCTCCCTGACCTGGATCCTGAGAGGAGAGGACCTGCACTGATTAATCACATCTACTGCTCTCCATAATGTGGCAACTGTCCAAATTAAATTTGGCCACAGATCACCAACGAGGTCAGCTGTAGGCAAAATAAACTCCAGGAGTGTTGGAGTGACACGAGGAGCCGTTGGCCTCACACTGCCTGACATGGTTTCAGGAGAGCTGAGGCACGAGGGGGACACTGATGGTGTTGTTTTAGCTTTTATTCAAAGGAACTTCAGCTACATCTTCTAGAAGGAGATTAACAGAACCACTGAGAAAAATAGAACTACAAAGAAAAGAGGATTCAAATCTTAATGCCCTTGCTCTTGACACTGATGCTTTCCATCTGTGCAAAAGGTGGTCAAGGTCAGAGGAAAAAGACACTTCTGCACACTGCTTTGTAAGAACTCTCCATTCATCCTTGTAGAACATTCAAATACATTGATACAGCAACCATCACCCAACTACCTGGGCACAAAACAGGAACATCTATGTATTCACTGAAGGAACATCTTCTCAAATCAAATCTTCTCAACTTTGAACTTGCAGTATAACCAATCCAGCCTGAGCAACATCATCACACACTGTCCTGTAGTCTAACCCCTATCAGGGAAACACATTTTTAGTCTAACACTTGTCTGGTGCATCTGGAAAGCTCCTACATCTAGGTCGGGAACCACATATTCAAGTTGGAAACAAAATACAGAAATAGTTGGAAAAAAAACAACAACCAATGAATGACAACAACAGCTCATTGTTTATCTTGTATCACTGGGTAAAGATCAGGGTTGTGCAGAACTGTGAGTGTGGTCATGTTTACCGTTGTCTGCTGAATTTTCTTGAGTGAAATCCATTTATTTCAATTGAAATCCAAGTGATCAGGAATTATGTGAGGACTAATTTTTTTTACTGGGTTCAAGTTGGTCAAGGGATCAAAATAAAGCTGCTTGGTTTGAAAGTGACTTGTGTGAGCTTCATACATCGCTACACTATTGACTTCTGACCTTTTTTTTTTTCAAGTGAAATTTCACTTAAATTTCTTAGTTCATTCATGGCATGATATTTTTTATATTATTAAAATCATCATTTGATTTGTATGATTCATGATTTATTTATAAAACACTTGAAAATGCAAAGGTCAATCTAAAACTAGAACTGAGATATGTTCTTCAGGTGGTCCACAGTGTTACTAACTGTGCAGAGTGGTTTCAATATCAGGGTACAAAGGAGTAAATGACACCCTAAACACTGAGGGTATTTACCAACCCTTCTCCAAATCCTCAACACTGAGCCTTCTCTATTGAACCACAGATCAAACTGCTGGACAGCTCCACATAAAAGTGAGAGGCAATTCTAACTGGCGATCTTTTGGCCTCCGCAAAATGTGTGTATTCAACAGTCCCAAATTGGGTTGCTCGGGTGTTCGCAAAAGTTCAGCGTTTCAAGTTGGCAGTGATCAACTGTGAAGTGATTCCAGAGGAATTAAGGTCTCTCCACTCCAGACCTCTTGAGATCCAATAAGCCTTTTGGCAAGGTCAGCAAAGGTTAACCTATGACACCACGGTCAAGATCCACCCGCTTATTCCCCTTATAGAGGAAAAGTGCCATTCTTGTCTCTCATAATAGAGTGCAGGAATTCAATGTAGTGTATTTTAGGCAGTTCGATTCTGAATGCGCATACAGACATTGGAATACACTGCATGTGATTGCAATAAATAAAAGTGCTTTAATTAAATAGCTCTCTTGTACGTTTTTGACACTGCACTGAGCTGTGGCCCCAGGCTGAGGGCCTTTAGTAACTTTGAGTCTGTCAGCACTGTGTAAATCTTCTTTTTTCTGGTCCGCACCACTTCGGCCCAACTGCAACACCGCCAATAGGCCAGTCAGACGGCTCTGAGCAGAAGTGGGAGTCAGTGTAGCAGGGAACGGGTCAGAGGAGGGTTCCCAAACCTGAGCATGTCCTTCTCTCTCCCAGACAGATAAATCTGCCGCAGCCCACAGGCTGCTCTGAATGCTCCAGCCCCGGCTCATATGGTCTCTATTAAGACTACTGGGCTGATGTGCCAAAGCATCTCACACTCACCCTTTGTGTGGTTGGCCTTGCTGTCTCCATCAGTCTCGGCCTAGAGAGGTCCAATGGGCCTTGCGGCCCGGCCACTGACAGAATCTTCCTGAGGGCCTGGTAGTCTGGCTTTTCATTGTAGCCAAGGTTTTTCACACTGGACAGGTACCTGGCGATCTCTGCAAGGGGTCAGAAAGAAGGACATCTGAATATGCAAAACCTAAAGGACTAGTTCACCCAAAAAAATAAAATTCTGTCACCATTTACCCTCATGTCATTCCAGACTTTCTTTCTTCTATGGAACACAGAGATATTTTAAAGAAAATTTCAGTTTTTGTTCAAACAATGAAAGTTGGGGTCCAAAACTTTCAAGCAGCATGAAATTAATCTAAACACCTCCATTTATCCAATTAATTTAATCAAAATAAAAGACTTTATTCACTTTTAAATCAAATCAAAACATTGACTGACATAAACAAATACAGACTACTGTACATTGAATATAGCAACACAAATTTCAAATGTCAAAACTCATTGGTTCTTGCACGTCACATGACCAAACGTCATGACGTTCTTATCACCACATTTGATGTAGGCTGTGCATGCATGCATACAGAACAGAATTGGACTATGCCATTCATGTTGTATGGATTAATTTCATGCTACTTTTATGTGCTTTTTAGGGCTTGAAGATTTCGACTTTCACAATATGGATAACAACAGCTGAAACATTCTTCAAAACATCATCCTTTGTGTTCTGCAGATCAGTCTTCTTTCTTGGTTGGACTATAACTTTAATACACTTTCATAAACAATCTTGAAAATCAGATGTTGAGCAGGACGCATTGTCAAAACATCTCATCATGTAAAACATCCCAAATGTATCCTTTTATGAAAACTACAGAATTGAGGACTACTGTGGAGGTGGACCGTGTTTCCATATTTGCATAATTCACAGATAAACCCCAACTGAGCTGGTCTGCATGTTTTATGTTGATGTATCCTGCAGTTGACCTAGATGCTTACCGAAAGCATGCACAAAAGTTCGGCCAAGTGACAACCTGCATCTGCAGACTTAATTTTCATTCCAAAGGGAACAAAAACCACATCTTCCTAACAAATGGACGGTGGCAGAAGCACAATATAGAAGGGCCTCTCTGTTCATATGAGAACACAAATGTGTGTCTAATATGGGCACCTTCCATTCTTCACTGTAATAAATATGCTAGATGCAGTGCTACACCGGTGCGCATTCTCTTTGTGGCAGCCCAGCTGAATGTATACCACATGCGCAGCCTTGATGCATGTTAGAGGTCTTATCTTTCTGGTCCAGCTGCAGCCAGCCTCTCAAGGTTGGGGGAATAAGGCCTCATCATAATCATAGATCACAAAGCCCCCTTTCAAAAGACGCACGTGCCCTCGCTCCCTGTGGAGGGGGGAAAGATACTGCAGGGACGCTAGGGCCCGTTGATGAAGGAGAGGCAAGGAGATTGCGCTTGTGGGGATGGCGAGGAAGCTAAGTCCCTGCCCCATACCTTGTTGATCAATGCAAATGGTCTGCACGCTCACGTGCACCTACCCTTGCTGGAGCCGGAGGTGGACATGTTCAGGACAGAATCTGGCAGGTTAGACATCAGCCTGTGGTCAAGTGATGATAAAGGGAAAGGTTAACCAGAGGTCCTGTTGCAAAATGCATCTGAAAACATATATTTGCTTTCGACTCATGGAAATACACAACATATTTTTAAATTTTTAGTGTGAAGAACTGTATTCTCTATTCTAAAGATCTGCAGAGTCTTATAATCCACAGCTTAAATTTCCAGACAAGAAATAAAATCTGTGGCCTTACACCTTTGGTGGAGTTTTTACGCTTTAACGAAGCAGTTGAGTGAATAATTCAGGCTGAATAAGCACAGAAAGCCTCTGATCAGCAGCCACTGTACACAACAGAGCACAAGGCCTAGACATGTGGTGAAAAGGGGAACGTACTTGGCCTTGGCCTCCTGGACCTCAGCTGGGTTCTTAAGAGATGAGAGCCAGGGCAGAGTTCCACACTGCCAGTGAAGCAAGCAGTAGCCCAACACCTCCAAGTCTCCTCGTCTGGATGGGGCTGTTGGAGAAAGTGAAAATAAGGAAAAGAAGTTGAGTGTCAGTTGAGAAGCAAGTTAAAACCCATTGATTGAATGACCCGTCCATTGGCTGCTGAAATATGCCCTTATAAAAAAAGGCAGAGAAAGGAGTGGGGGGGGGGGGGTGCG
>NW_015653483.1:218243-221262 GCF_001515625.1 Sinocyclocheilus rhinocerous
AAAAAGGCAGAGAAAGGTGTGGGGGGGGGGGTGATAGAGAGGAGTATTTTGTTTTCTCAGCTGGTGCCCTGGCGTGCCTCACAGGCTAATGGGGCTTTTCTAAGAGAGGCTGAGAGTTGAAAGAGTAGGTCAGTTTCCTCCCACCAGCGTTCCTCACATCTCTCTCACACTCCCACCTCCTTCGTCTGGTCTGGCGACTCGTCCAGGAACCTGATCCTGACGGCCTCTGACATGATCCAGACAGCCTGTGGCCCGGCCCGACACTCTCTCCGATGGAGAGCCAAGCAGTAAAACAAAGAAATAAATGTCTGGGCCCAAATAGTTTCCACATGTTTCTGGATTTCGTGGGGTCTCCGCTGGCCTTAAGAGAAGAGCCTGAGAGTGTGTGCATGTGCTCCCTTAAACCTCCTCCAACTCCACCTCTGCTGTAGCACATTACACAACTGCCATCTAGTGTAAATGTCTTTTGTATACTAAAAACTTTTTACAAGGCCACTTCATCTTTTATGGTTCTCACATTTATTTAGCATCCAGGAAAAAACTCTAGGTATCAATACAGATTTCTTAAATCGGTTTGTTTCTGATTCACAAACTCTTGATTTGATTTAGATTTTAATTTGTTTAAATTTGATTCCAACTCTTTTGGAAAGTATGCAGTCCTTACATATTCTTAAATTTCTAATTCTGTAAATTATACCAAGGTTCAGACTGATTCAAATCACTAACTCATCTTCTTGGACTATTCATTACAAGAACCAACTCATAAGAGCCTGATGCTTCAATGGGGATTGAAACATTCAGTTAGGAATCGGGCAACACGTCACACTGTATGTTTTTGTTTCACTGAAAAGAACCAGCTCATGAGAGTCATTAATTTAGGAATCAGACTACATGATTTTTTGCTGTATATATTTGATTTACTAAACAGAAGCAGCTCACAAAAGAGTCAAACTACACTGGTCATATTGCATGTTGCCTGTGAGAACAACTCAATAAAAGATTTTTTTTTTTTTACCCAGCACTAAATTTTTTATTACATTTGTCTGACAATGCTAAACAACTCTAGATTCTACGCAACTGTTCTTAACCTCAGGAGCAGAAGAGATTAGTACTTTTGGAATAAGTACTTTTGGTCTTCAAATAAGCCCAAGAGAGCTGGTTTCACACTTGCATAAGCTCAATGGGAATCTATCCCAGTTCAGTTTTAACAACACCGCTCTAATGTTACAGCAAAAGCATTTGCTTATGAGCACTGGGTGTGAAATGGCCTCACTTAAACTGACTGCTTAGTCTTTCGCCAACCAGACAGACAGCAGCAGCATTTAGATATGAAATATTCATTTTGGATCCCAGCTATTAAACTAAAATACATTTTGGGTCAGACTGACCAATTACAGGTTGACTTTAAGCCAAGGACCCTCAATGAATTACGTTCACCTAAATTTAAATCTGAATGGAACGGTTTTGTCAGTTCCGCTCATATACGAGAGTTAACCTCCCGTTAAGCATGTCCCTTCATGAAAAGCTCCAACTTCATCTATAAGGGTAAATTAAGGCACATCATTTGTTCGTGCCTAGAGAGTGTATTAACTCAATACTGTAACTGCAGTCCATCTCCTGAGAAATTACCTATTGATTGCATTCTTCAAAAGGGAAAATCTCTGCCTAAATCCATGGCCATCATTGATCCTGCCATGCCCATTACGGAGTAAGCCTCCCTGCCCGCTAGCCAGCAACACCATTAGGCCACGTATATAGGTTTTCTTTATTTTTCTTCAACCTTGACCAAACTAATTTAGCAAACACACAATTTAATAGAAAAGATTTTAACATCCCTCACAGGTGACCTTGGAAAAAAAAAAAAGCTCTTAAGTGGCATGTAAAAAGAGCACTATGACTAAAGACTAAAGTGCACAAGATAAGACATGCTCTGTAAACATTTTGTCCGCCTCTGTAATAGGAGCCGAAGGGGTGGCCTGCCTGGCCTAGTCCTGACACCGATTCACTTATAAAAAAGGCTGAACCACAAGAACGATGTATTCCAGGCTGAGCACAACACCTTCCATCAGATAGAAGCTGTTGTTCATAATTACGGCCTATTGTTATTGTGATTATCCAAAGCGCCATGTCAAACTCTTGAACCTCTCCTTCTGAATTTCAGCCGGCTCACTTCAAACCTACAGGTTATAATTAGGCCTTTAGCATGGGGTTCAGCGGAACACAAAGTGCCCGTCTCTGCACTCCTCACCATGGTAACAAATCAACATCTACACGGGGTGCCAAGGGCCAAAAGAAAATTATCTACATTCATCTACAGGTCAGACCATGCTAATGACCTACACAACAGCTGCCGACAGCCTACGTCAAGACGGCTAGTGAGGTGATGTCGGCTCGGCCACAGTGTGTTTGATAGTGGCAGTAACAAGGTTTGTCAAATTTACAGCCTTGCTGCTTTGAGTTTAGCTTTAGGAGTGGATCAGAACACTGAACTCCCGAGTCGGTGCATCAGTGGGTAGGTGTTTTTATAAACTCTCAAGTGTTATATCACTTGCCATATGCAGTGTGATTTACACAGTACAACTGGCCATACATTTACAGAGCAGTGAGACAGAATGAGGACCATATGTAGAATCCTGTACATGAAAAGTTAACAAATTGTATCAGGTAAGAACATGGTCTTGTCTGAAAGCAGCCAGACCTTGGTCTGAACCCGAGTATGATTTACTTTCTGATGTATCAAACAATGTGTTGTTCTGAGTCCGCACTATGAGCTACGAGTCATGTACTTTTTCCCTTTTATATCACGAAACAGTAATAATACACACAGGCATTCCCACTTATTCATCCTCCACATATAAAACCAACTTAAAGGGGTGGTTCATTGCGATTTCACTTTTTTGACGTTAGTTAGTGCCTAATGTTGCTGTTTGAGCATAAACAATATTTGCAAAGTTACAAAGCTGAAAGTTCAATGCAAACGGAGATATCGTCTTTTAAAATTCTGGCAGTTTAATGCCTA
>NW_015653483.1:221280-225767 GCF_001515625.1 Sinocyclocheilus rhinocerous
CACAAACCGATCGTTTCGTGTCTTAGGACATCAGTGTGTCGTCACGAGCCGCAGGGTTTCATTTGGTTTTGTTTGTGAATGTTTTTTTTTTACTCTCAAAGCCGTGATTCCCATTCACTTCCATTATATGACTGACAGACTGCAACGGTTTGAGTTAAAAATCTTTGTTTGTGTTCTACTGAAGAAACAAAGTCACCTACATCTTGGATGCCCTGGGGGTAAGCAGATAAACATCAAATTTTCATTTTAAGGTGAACTATCCTTTTAAAAGGGATTTGCTTCCAAAAATATAAAGGTAGCTATATATTTTAAAGTTTGTATCCCTATTTTTTTTTAAAGTGAGAAAAACAGGCATGCTACTTACAATAAATAAATAAGTCTAAAAATGTATATACTAAAGAAAATTACTGAAACTGTAATATCACCAAATTCAATAAATGTGTAAATTTAAAATAGTATTGTGTTAAACATATATATAATATATGTATATACAGTGCTGCTTGAAACTTTGTGAACCCTTTACAATTTTCTATATTTCTGCATAAATATGACCCAATTCATCATCAGATTTTCGCACAAGTCCTGAAAGTAGACAAAGAGAACCCAATCAAACAAATGCGACAAAAATATTTTCTTTGTCATTTATTTATTGAGAAAAATGACACAGTGTTACATTTCTGTGCGGTGCAAAAGTACAAACAGTGGATTGATTATCAGGTGTCATTGCCTGCCCTGTTTTCTTTAGAGAACAGGGATCTATGAAAGTCGGATCATGTTTGCGGAAGTGAATCATGGCACGAACAAAGGAGATCTCTGAGGACCTCAGAAAAATAGTTGTTGTTGCTAATCAGGCTGGAAAAAGGTTACAAAACTAGCTCTAAAGAGTTTGGAACCCAGGGTAACTTCTAAGCAACTAAAGGCCTTTCTCACATTGGCTAATGTTAATGTTCATGAGTCCACCATCAGGAGAACACTGAGCAACCATGGTGTGCATGGCAGAGTTGAAAGGAGAAAGCCACTGATCTCCAAAAAGAAAATCACTGCCCGTCTGCAGCTTGCTAAAGATCATGTGGACAAGCCAGAGGACTGTTGGAGAAATGTTTTGTGGATGGATGAGACCAAAATAGAATTTTTTTGTTTATATGAGAAGTGTTCTGTTTGGAGAAAAGAACACACTGCATTCCAGCATAAGAACCTCATCCCATCTGCGAAACATGGTGGTGGTAGTATCGTGGTTTTGCTGCATCTGGTCCAGGACGACTTACCATCACTGATGGAACAATGAATTCTGAATGATACCAGCAAATTTTGTCTACTTTCAGGACTTGAATTGGGTCATATTTATGCAGAAATATAGAAAATTGTAAAGGGTTCACAAACTTTCAAGCAGCACTGTATATAATATATATATATATATATATATATGTGTGTATATAATATATATAAATTAATCTAACATGTTAACTTTGACCATATAAATATTTTAATATTTTAAAATATTATACATATTTCACAAAATAACTTTAACCCCCGGTTTCACAGACAAGGCTTAAGCCTAGTCTCAGACTAAAATGCATCTCTGGGCTGTTTTAACTGAAAGAAACTTGCACTGACTGATCTTAAAACACGTCAATGCCACTGATTTGTCTCACGATGCACACTAGTAAGGTTTTATTTTTTATTTTTTTCTAAGGCACGTTTATAAAAGATACTTAAATGACTTATAACCAGGCCTAAATATGTTTTGCTGACTGGGCATCTTGTCTTTTTTTCCATGCACTTTCAAAATTAACAGCAACAGAAATATGGCTATTAGCAAGCTTTACCACTGTGTATTCAGTATTGAACTCCTGTAATATCTTATGGCAAATGCATTCAGAGATATTGGCTTTGAGTCCCAGTTCAACAAAACATCAAAGCTTTAATTAATAGTAAATGCATACAAGATGCAGGTTATGACTTTGACTAATTAGGGATTTCTTGAATTAAGTCTGCCCAAGTAAGCATGGATAGAACAATCAATATCCAATAAAAAGGACTGTACACAATTTACAAGTTAATGTGTTTCCAATAGCGTGGTCCAGAGTTGAGGACGTTACTGACAAGTCCCAGCAATATAAACAGGACCCCATTATAAGGTGAGTAATATGGATAGTGAATTCATAGTTTTTGGTTAACCTCTTCCTTTAAAGTGAACATGAGATTAAAACTGACTTACTTCCTTAATGCATGTCCCTTGTCTAATTGTGGCTAATACATTGATTCATGCTATTCCAAAGAAGGGCTGTCTTTGTAATCATTAATCACATTTCCAAAACAAAAAATTTGTTTTGTTTGTTTTTTTTCTCTCATTGAATATCCTGTTTCACTTGCAAATAATATAATTATGGAAGTAAAATCAGTTGTAAACGGCAATTCATGTTGACTTTAACTGGTAGACACTGGACATTTGTGCATAATAGCATATGTTTCTATCTCAGTAATATCTCAGGGTGGTTTCACAAGATAAAATAAACAACACATTTCACATTACCTACTCCTTTGTGAACATCAATGCTTGTATACTCAATAGTGCCATTGTGTCCTTTCTTGGGGTTCTCTTTGTACTCTTTATGCTCACCATTAGGACAGTATCTATATGAGAAACCATAGTCAGCCACGTACACCTGAAGGAGATAAAGTCAGCATAAATCATCCCAAAGACATTTTCTTTCAAACTGAATCCCTCCTACTGTATATGGTATGTTAGTGCAAAGCACAAAGAAATGGGGTCAGTATTTCGGTTGTGACAGCACATTGAGAAGTTAATTGATTATACTCAAGAGTAAGTTCCAAATGTAATCAATGCTGGCAATCAATAAAAGTAATAAAAAAACACTCTAATTTGAGTATGTGCTCAGCTGCACGTGAATAGGTATTATATACACAAAAAGATAACCAACCGTTTAAGATGTGATTGTGTTGATGTGTATGCAGGCTCACCTTGCTTGGATCTTTGTGTCCCAATAATAGATTGGCAGCCTTAATGTCAGCATGGACGTACTCGTTGTCATGAATATATTCCATCACATCCAGCTGTTGAGGGCAAAGTGACAGAGGGGAAGGTTAACATGAATAATTTAGTAACTTCGTAATGACCTACCGTAATGACTACAGGCAGATGAGCTGGATGCAAGGCAGCTGGACTCCCAGCAAATGCAACTAACGTTTACTCAAAATTCATCGTATTAAGTAATGCTGTAAATACTTTTTGCCTCGTCACACTTATTACGTTCAATCAAACCCTTTATATATACTGAGGTCACTTTATACATACTCATGGGTCAAGATTACAGTGTGTCGATAAATTGTAATGAAGCAAGCAGCAGAGTTGTTATTGTTAACTATAACTAAAACTAAAAATCGTTTTAATAATTGAAATTGAGCTTAAATAAAATAAAAAACTTGACAGCTAACTGAAATAAAATAAGTTTAACTGAAGTACTAAAATTACATCTAAATACAAACATTAAAAATAAAAACAAAAATAAAAGGATATAAATAATAACACTGGCAAGCAGCTCTAAACTCAAACTAAATGTCGCAGATGTCTGCGGCATCTCACCATGAGGACACCCAGCTGTAGCACGGTGGGCTTCTTCAGTTGTCCACCATTCTCCATAAACACTATTTGCAGGTCTGTACCCAGCCGATCCATCACCATAAACCTGTACCTGCATAACCGGAAAACAAAATGAAAATGTACTTAAAGTGTCCCAGACACACTTTTATTTTACTGTTTTAAATGGGTCATCAGATGCCCATTTTCCACAAGTTGATATCATTCTGTAGGGTCTTAATGAAAAGTCTGCAACATAGTTTGGTTAAAATGTCTCAATGGTAGTGTAAAAACACCTTTTTTACCCTGTCAAAAACAGCTCTTTCAGAGCAAGCCGTTTGGTAGCATTTTCCTTTAAATGTTAATGAGCTCTGCCGACCCCGCCCCTCTCTTCCGAGTCGCTCTCTGAGGGACTGTTTACTTTAGCCGCATTCATCGTGAAATTAGCACATTATTAGTAAAGGCGATTTGCAAAGATTCATTAAAAAACCTTATACTCACTTCTTCTGTAGATTCAGACAGAATGAGAAATTAATTACATGAGATGAATTGCTCACGTCATGATGTAAGATGATATAAGTCAAACTCAAGTATCATAGTGTACCTTGTTCCGTTATTTTCAGTCAGTCCAGACCCCCAGTAAGTTGGAATCCCCAAAAACTCCAGCCGTTTGAACTCCTTCCAGTTGTTCACTGGGATTTCAGAGTTAAAAAATGTTTTAGCCATTTGATATATTTGCACATGCTTTATAAACACATAGGGCCCTATTTTAACGATCTAAGCGCATGGTCTAAAGCGCACGGCGCAGGTGCACTCAGGGCGTGTCCGAATCCACTTTTGCTAGTTTAACACGGGAAAACGGTCTGCGTGCCCGGGCTAAACGGCGTGT
>NW_015653483.1:227811-229322 GCF_001515625.1 Sinocyclocheilus rhinocerous
TTCATTTTTAAAAATGTTTGTGTGCTGCTGCGCGTCCCTGTGTGTGTAATAAGCAAAGTGTACGCGCTTTGTGCACCCGCCTATAAGCGCATATTACTAACGCGCTCTTTAAATAACAAAGAAAAAATATTGCACCAGACTTTAGACCAGCTTTGAGTTGGTCTATGGCGCAGTCTACTTTCAGTTCCTCAAAATTGCAACGCGCCAACAATGCGCCTGAACACACCTCTTTTTTAGACCAGCACCCCCATGGGCGCACAAATGGGCGCAAATGCATTTGCTATTTAATAAACAACGCAGCGCAGGATGGGAAAATGAGAACCGCGGCGGACTGAAACTAGCAAAAACACTTTCGCCGCGCCTTGCGCTGCATTGCGCCGGGTGTATGATAGGGCCCTCCAGGTCTGGGGAGAAACAACAGCTGCCTACATTTTTAAGTAGTATATAAATTATTCTCCCTTTATAGCTTTGAAACTTGAGGCTGTTTTAAAATAGCCTTCCTTTTAGCAATCCATAATTTTGCCATCGTTCACATTTCATTAAAATTAACATCTTGTAGCTAATAATGAACCTGAATAGAGTGCATCAAATGAGAACTGCGTCGTGCTGAAACTAGCAAAAACGTTTGCGCCGGGTGTATGATAGGGCCCATAAAGTGATATGTACACTAGGGCTGGGCAAAAAATATGGATATCTCGATATTAATCGATTCTCATTTTTACGGAACGATTTCGAATCTTAAATCCCAAGAATTGATTAGTCTAGCCTGTTTTCAGTTAATGGACGGAACATTGAAGGGCATTTCCCATCCAATATATCCAATAAGCATTGTGCTTTGGTACTTTTAATATGAAACAAAGTCTCAGATTTCAAATTCTGTCCATTGTATAGCAGTATTCAAACAATTAATGCCGTTTTGGCGCTGTTTAATGTGGAGTGACAGATCGCTGTATTGCGGCGCGCTTCAGATCATCTCCTCCACATTAATACCAGCTTCAGCACAAAATAAACATGACTAAACATCAGAAGGTAAGTTAAAAGAAGGATTACAACTTTACAATCTGTATCCTGTCTCAAGTAATCGCTCAATCAGTGTTTCAGCTGGGCAAAGACGTCAACATGCACGTAACGTCACATTTACCTCAGAAAAACATATTCGGTGACCATAAACTCATTATTCAGATAGAAAAATAAACTGTAGAGAGGGGCATTTTGCTAAATATATGCAGCATATAACATATTCATTATAAATTTGACTGTTCTTCAAAGTTTAATTTATGTTTGAATAAATCCATATAGTTTTTATGACAGCAACCATTATGTTTTAAAAAACGAATTGAAGTAGAAATATTATTATGTAATTGTAACTTTATTAAGAGTAATTTTAACAAATCAGTCAATTTTAACCTTCAGTATTATGGTAATGTAGTACCAACTGACTCTCATGTATATTTTACAGCATTAGTTGAGAGACTTTTTTTCCTTGAGAAAATTTGGCATGTAGCCTACTG
>NW_015653483.1:229426-229508 GCF_001515625.1 Sinocyclocheilus rhinocerous
GAGCTGTGGACTCATAATAAACGCTGTACACCGCAATTTATACATTTTAAAAACGTTGTACATTCTGTAAATTCTGTAATTC
>NW_015653483.1:230616-257121 GCF_001515625.1 Sinocyclocheilus rhinocerous
GAGACGCGCGATCTGCGCTGCCTCGTCTCTCTCTCGCGTGCGTTCTGCAGCGGTCACTTGGATAAGTCGTTGTTGTTGCTTGTTGAACTTGTTGACTTTTGATGAGTTTGATGAGACTTTTTCAAACTCATCAAAAGTCAACAAGTTCCACAAGCAACAACTACTTATCCAAGTGACTGCTGCAGAACGCACGCGAGAGAGAGAGACGAGGCAGCGCAGATCGCGCGTCTTATAAGTGAGTGGGAATTTACCGAACGTGGCACTTGCGGGAGTTAACACTGTATGCAATACCCGCAACCTCACACCAAATTTCAGGCCGTGTAGATAGGCAAGCATATATACAAATCATTTAGTAAGCAGAAATCCAAAATTTACCTTAACATATTAAGGTAGAGGAAGATGCGACTGAATTGATGCTTGAAGAATGCGCTTCCAGCAGCCATGATAAACAGTTGGCGGTTAAAGTTTTCTATGCACAATTTGATTTGACGAAAGTCACGAGACCTCTCTATCCAATCACGTTGATGGATAAAAATAAAATTAAAATAATCATGTAATGACCACAAAAGGAAGAAAATAGCGGAGTAAAAGTACCAATACATCACTTAAAATGTACTCAAGTAAAAGTAAAAGTACACAATTTTTAAATTACTCAAAAAAGTACAATTACTGATAAAAACTACTTAATTACTGTAACGTGAGTATTTGTACTTCGTTACTTCACACCCCTGAAAATAATCGATATTGAATCGAATCGAATCGTGAAATTTGTGTCAAAACCCAGCCCTAATGTACACATCTCTTACACACTCATAAAGAAGCACTTCCTCCAGCCTAGCTAGAAGGGGAATCTGTCTTGACTGGCTGTGCACCAGATTGACAGGTGGTCAGGGGCCCTTTGGAGAAACCAGCATCATTATCAGCAATTTGGTCACTCTCTCTGAATTAGAGCTCAAACAAGCTGGGATTGCACTAACGACCACAGAGGTGCATGTTTGCTTTGGTTTATTAATTCGCCTAGCCAGGCCAATTTACATCTATAGCCACTTCATCAGTGACACGCACTCCATGTTTGAGAACTCTCAGATGAAGATGAGGGGTCTTCAGCATTTTCATTCAACACTATAAAGACAGCATCTGTTTCTACCTCCTTTGGCAATAATACAATCAGTGTTTAAGTTTTTTGGGTTATTTTATTATGTCTTGCATAACATAATTCATTACAGAATTTAAGTTTAAAAAGGAACAAAGTATCTTACTAGTATCTGGCTTTGCTGCTCGTTGGTAAAATTTCAATTCTGAGAATAAAGGTCCATTTTCATGATATTCCTGAAAATGAACAGTATATAAAAATCAGAAGCACCATGACACTTAGCCTATTTATATGATTATTATTGATTTTAATAATGTTTCACTATATTTCATACCACTTTGATCACAAAATCAGTGTCATCGCGAACAGGGACATTCACATCCCGAGAGGCTGTAAAATGTGAAGGAAAAAAAAAATTAAAAGTGAAAATCTAGAAACTTTGAGAATTTGTGATATGTCTAATCATTATCTCATGTGCCTTAAGGTGTGTCCATTATTTTAAACATGTTATTAAAAAAAACACTTCAAGTGTAAACTTGTATTTAAAAAATGATAATAATAAAATTACAAATAATAATAGTTTGTTAACCATTTTCAAATTTAAGATTCACTTGCTATATGTTCAGGTCTATGCTTTTTTTCTGCCCCGAGTTACTCTGCCACCATGTCTAATGCCATAGATGAAACTGAAATTATAAAGGAGTTTGGTAATATATATTTATGCTGAAAATAAGTCATTACCCAAGTAAATCAGTCCAAAACCACCTTTTCCAATGATTTTACCGATGCGCCAACTCTTCTTTTCCGAATCTGTTAAAATGCACCCTTCTGGAAGTGGACGGGGTAGTGTGTATTTCTTAGGTGCCATGTTAAAATGTCATGCACAAAGTGACACTAATGACTGACCAGGGAAATGTAAAGTTTCTGTCAAGTCCGGATTAACAGCCTTATTTAACTGCTATTTAACAAACAAACTAGTAATAACAACAACGCGTTCTTATAAAACCATAATATTATACAGAAACAGAATTTCAACTCATCATAATCGCAGTTTCAGCTCTTCTACACAGTTCCCGGTCGTTTCACTGCAAGAGCCTGCTACTTCCTGAAAGTGATTGACACTGCCGCAAAATCTGTTACAAATCTTTAACAACCAATCAAAACACAGGAATGCTCATGCCTTAGTATTCAACTACCAATAAAATATGTGGAAAGGCGGGACAACAGCCTTTGCATGTTTTATCCGGTTTTATCATAGGACAGATCCGTTGTCATTCGTAATAGGGACGAGAGGTTTCACTCGTTTTCGCGAATCGGTTCATTCGAACAGTTTGCTGCAAAGAACTGATTCAAAAGTTACGGTTTAGTTTCAGCACAGTTTCAGCTCATTTCGGCTCTGAAAAACAGTCATTTATAACCTATATATAAATATAGGTTATAAATTATATAAATATTAGAAACGCCTATATTTATTAAACATATTCATTGAGAAGATCTAAATAAAAAGAACAATTTGTTCAAGACTCTTACAAAAATATACTTTTTATTCGGCTAAAACTAACGATAGATATATCTAGCCAGCACCATATATCTAATAATTCTGTTTCAAGAGCTTTATACAATAGATGTTAAACAAACAGACAACTTTATAGAAATCTGTAGAACATTTCCCTGTGCCACATTCAGCTCAGAATCATTGGGATATGAGCACATTTGGCCTGTGTGGGCTGCAGGGCATATCTCCTTGGCACACTTGTAGTCCAGAGTGCAATGACACCAATCTTGAAGGGCCATGGCACCATTTTCCATAAATGCCCCTTGTAATGAAGATGGCATAATTGTTGCAATGAGAGAGAGCAGCTTAGGATGGCCTTGCAGTGACCCACCTCAGCCCAGGTCCATATGGTCTGAAATAGATAATGAGTCTCTTAATGTGCTATGTATACTCAATATGGACTGTAAAAGAACAGGCTGTAATTTTCACCTAGGCGATTAAGAAGTGACAGATCAGCCACTTGTGCAACTGTCTTGATAATGTTAGTATGCCACACTTCTCTTTCTCTCATGTTCTGTCTGTCACTTTCTCAAATGCAGAAACATTCTATTTGAGTCGTGTTCAAAATAGGTAAAATTAAAAATTATAAATAATTAAAGAAAACAATTAAATTAAAAGCTTTAATTTTTCCCCAAACATTTTATTAAATAATAAATTGTTTGAGTAATGTTTTGTTTAAAATTTTAATTATAAATTAATTTAAATAACTATTCATTACATTTAAAAAAAGTTTACCTTTATGCCACTATAATGTGGGGGAAAAAACTTGTATTTTGAAAATGTAACAAACTGTGATAAAGTCCTTCCAAGGTCAAAGTTCAGAAAAAGAATAAGGTGTTGGACATGGTGAGTTTGCCACTAAATTGAAATGTTGTTTGTTTAATTTGAAATTTAATTGTTTCACTTGGTTAATTTACATGTCACAGGAGTTACATTGGCTGCCGCTGTAGTGTTTTGATTTTTGACAAATAATTCTAAAATATTGTTTTAAATGCTTTGGAGAGCATTTTTGAAAATTATTCCTTTCTAAGAATTGGTCACATGTGACAGGCTCTAACAAGCTGACGATGATACTTTTATACTTTTTTGCAATGCAGTGTTAATATAAGCTTTCACCGATGTAACTAGTGCAGATCCATGTTTTTTTATTTTTTTTTATTGTGTTGGTTTTGACCTTTTTGGGTCAGGTAGCAGTAAATACTCTGTGAAAGGAAAACATCAGCATAAAAAAATGAATATGCCAAACAGATGAGGAAAATGCATTTTAAAATGTCACGGCTTAACCCTACACAAAAGTTATGTATTTATGAATGCATTTAGATGCATATGTAAAAGGGCATAATGATGACCTGACTTATCACAGATCATTACATTGACATACACGGTTGGCAAGAAGCAGAGCTGTCAAGGTGTAGCACATTGGCTGTGTTGGGGCTTTCAGCGCATGTTTAGTATTCTTCATGTGTGTTGTTCTTTATTGGCTTGTAAAGAAAATGCATTGAGGATGCTGAAATTTTCTCTCTTATTCCCAGTATGGGTCTTATTGCATCGGTTCCATTATCAAGTGTTCATTCAGCACACTAAAAGAAGCTGTTTAATATTGTCTGCAATACATGTCGACTTATCATATTGTAACCCCAAGGCATTGCCTGCGAAATTATATGTTCCTCTGAGTCAAAGCATGCCTTAAATGCAAGATTATTTCAGTCTGCACGTTTCTGTACTGATTGTACAAGTTATTATACAAGAGAACCACATTAGCAGTCCATACAAGCAAACAGCCTCTACACCATGTTCCAATTACAAACTGTTTTGCTCCGAGTATTTTCTTTCTCTTTAGTGCATTATCAAGGCCTTTAAAACTAGTTATGGTAGCAAGATGTATTGCTATTTCAAATACAAGTAATATGAATATAATGACCAGTAATGAGAGACTGGTTTGCTATTACGAGGAGGCCAGAGACTTGCTAATAAAGCATGCAGACTGCTCCAGGGAAATCGCACTGACCAAGATGTACATTAGGGCCTTAATGTCTCTAAGGCCTGGGGCTAAATTGAAATGTAAAACACCAAACCAAACATCATTTAGGGCTATATATCTCTTCATGATGTGCCACTATTTGTGCAGATTGGTGGTTGTTATGATGTAATTTTTTCTCTTTTAGAGCTGTGCATTCTGCAGTGGTCTTTATTATGTGCTCGTCCTAGATAAACAAATAATAAAAAAGAGTGGGGCGAAAATCTGAGAATATTGCATTGCAACAATCTAGCCGGAGTCCAACTCATTTAAATCAATAGATAGAGCAAAACCTTTTGTGGATATTTTGATTTTTTCCTTTAATGTTGAATTGGTTCTGTCTGAGTGCTCATGACCTTTAGTAAGGAATGGCATCTTCATTGGAATATGTGCCTTTAAGTTATTCTCGTTTCCTAAAGATGTGCCCTTGGGCGACAATCATTTACATGTTTTCATAATATTTCCATAGCTTTTCAAATGACCAAAGACTAGTCCTTCAGGCCAGTAGCAAATTAAACTCAGAATTCAGAAAGGTTTAATTGATATCATTGAGTGTGTATGATAATACTAAAAATACTTTGAGCTGTAAAGCTGCTCTGCCGCAATCATTCAATAAATGTGTATCTGTATATATATGCAAAATAAGCTTTGCAGTTCAAAAGTTCTGTCAGTATAAGATTTTTTTTTCACAGATTAATCAAGGAAGACAGTAAACTGAGTGTAATCTCAAATTGAGCACTTTGTTTTTTGCTACTTAAAAGCATTTGTTGTTTTCTATTTGTTGCTGTTAGCTATAGCTTGTGTAGCCCATTCTGTCAAGTGTATACAGTGTGTACCGGAACTTTGTTTATCTCCACTGTCTCATGACGTGGCATTTCATAAGAAGCCACCACAGACATAAAAGTGGGAATAGGAAAGCAAGAATGTAGGTTTACTCTTTCCTATGCCAGTTCTTTTCCTCTGTAGTAAACATGCAGTGAGGCCTGGCTGTAACCTGTAGTTCCTGTATCCCAGGGTTAATTAAGCTGTCTGGTGCTCTGTGCCTGGATGTGTTTGGTGAGACGGCAAGAAGCCCCTTTAGCTTTGTGTCAACCCTGCTCATCGATCTTAGGGTCAGGTAGACAGAGAGAGTAAGAGAAAAAAAAAAAGAAAAGAAAGAGGACAGAGTCAGACACAAGGGAGTTGTGTGTGTGTGTGTGCGCACACGTGTTCTGTGCACATGTTCTGTGCTGCTTTGACATGGTCTCCCCAGACATGTGCACTCTTCTTTGCCCTGCAGGACAACCAATTAGAACCACACACTGCTGGATGTGAAGTAAAGCACCAGCAACCGACTTTCTGACACCTTTCATTGTCTTTTGTTAAAAGCATCATAGTGTTTGTTAAATTTGTTATAATGTGTTACTGAAAGAGGTTTTGAAAACTATCATCGTTTACACTACAATTCAAAAGTTTGGGGTCAGCATTAATATTTTTGAAAGAAGTCTCTATGCTCACCAAGGCTGCATGTATTTGACCAAAAATAAGGTAAAACAGTAATATTGTTAAATATTATTACAATTTAAAATATATTTCAAAATATATTGTAAATTTAAAATATGAAATTTAAATAAAACATTTTAAAATATATTATAGAAATAGTTAATTTATTCCTCTGATGGTAATGCTGTATTCTACAGAAATCATTCTAATTTTGTGCTAAAAAAAAACCATTTCTTATTATTATCAGTGTTGCTTTTGTGTATTTCATTGTTTCAAGATTCTTTAAATAGGAAGCTCAAAAGAACAGCATTTATTTTAATTAAAAAGTTACAGTAAAGACTTTTACATTGTAGCAAATTTAAATAATAATTATTTTTTGTTAGAGTGTAAAAGTCTTTACTGTCCCTTTTGATCAATTTAATGTGGCTTTCTTTGCTTAATAAAAGTATTTATTTAATAAATTAATACTTTTATTAATTTATTAAATAAATTAATAAAAGTATTAATTTATTTAAAATAAATAAATCTTACTCCCTTTTCTCTCCAACTTTTGAACTGTAGTGTATGTTTTTACCAAAACCAGATTACAAGTGCACAGTGTTTCTTATATTGTGTAAGTAAAGACTTAGAGGGAGAAATAGAATTTAAAACAGATGTGCAATCTTCAGTACTAATGCAACGACTGTTTATCTTTGTAGGTATTTATAGTAGCCCAAATATGTGAGTTGAATGACAGTAGAAAGGCATACAGTTTCTCTAGATGTACACATCAGGGAACCTTAACAAGCTTTGAGAATTACGCTGAATTATTCACCTGTGTGCCAATTACAATAATATTATTTACTTAGCACTACCATTTCCTTTTATGTTCTGCCTTAATAACAATGGATATTGAGTCCCTTAAGTGCTCGCTTAGGTTTGCTTAATTATGATGCCTATTATCATCCATGTATCCACCCACAACTCATCTACTTTCGGTGCATTCTGTCTCCGCCTATGGAGGCCGCACCTCAAGGATAAACACACACAAATACACGCTTTCACATAATCAACTGAACATTTACTTGCTATGAGTTCATTGGAGTATGATTACACAGTATAGCAAATATTTATTTGAAGTTTTAAATGCCTGTTAAGACTTTAACGTCCATCTGTGAAGAAACTGTCTCTGACCTATCGTGCTGGGCATTAATTTAGCTATTTTAACTGCCTCTCAGTACCATCAGATCATACAAAAGGCATTAGCAAGCATTAGACTGTGTGTGGTTCAGTTGTGAACCTCATAAGTTAACAGTCCTTTTTAATTTGGTCTCCAGTGGATTGTTAAGAGCAGGGAATGACTATGAGAAACACAGAAACCCTTGGGCTATAATAATTCCCCTCTTTTTTCTATTTTTTTCTCTCTCTCTGTCTCTTCACATGCTCTCACCCTCCATTTACTTCTCTTCTAAGCCCTTGTTCAACCAAGCATCAAATGTAAAATACTCAAGTTATCTTCTCTCTTTTTTCCCCTTTCACTTTTTAATTGAACCACAATGTTTATAGTATTTAAGGCCCTGGAAACAGGTTGTACAAATAAAGATTTTACATTTAAAATCCATGAATAGGATTTCCATTTCTCCTCAGATTCATCAGATGAATTTATTCAGATTAGCTTAACATATCCCTATAAGCTGTCTACATCATAATAATCATAGGGTACGTTGCATCTGTATACCCAGCCTGGTCTCATGTTTATACGTAGGTATTAATACGTAACATTTACAAGCACAAAACGTACACTTTTGTACGTTTTTATTAATGCTAAAACGTACAATTTAGACGTATTTCAATGTTTAAAACGTACAAATCGCTACGTATTTTTAGCTAAAAAACGTAAAAATATTTACGTATCTTTTATATCAAGATATTCATAATCATGAAAAGGGTTTCCACTGAGTAGATGCTTAATTACAATCTCATTTGAATAATTTAGCATATTAATGAGTGCCGAATGAAAATCGTTTTTGGAGTTCTTGCTTGAGCCCGGGAACCCACGGTGATAATTGTAGACCTTTAAAATGTATGTGATCTTATTACAGCACCAAATCCAGCCATTTCTCTCAGCACACAGTTGCGTTATAACTTGATTAATGGACTTGTGTCTTTGACATTAATAAACTATAACCGAATTAGAAAGACTTCATTAGTTTCAGCTTGGACCACATGTTTAGCTGCAACATGAATTAAACTGCTGTGATATCAGCACCTCCTAGCATTTTGTTTGGGTGATGAAAGTTTTCTCTGCCATTAGGACTTTCAGACGGGTGGAAATTAATTATCTGTGTTTTGAGCAGATAGAATACTGGTAAAATCTGTTAAAGGGATAGTTCACCAAACCTTTTGTCATTTTACTTACCCTTTTGTCATTGCAAACCTGTATTTCTGTCTTCTTCAGAACACAAAAGAAGATATTTTGAAAAATGTTGGCGACTACACTGTAAAAAAAGATGGTTCTTTACATGCAGTAATGGTTTTATTTAGAACCATAGCATTCTGAAGAACCCTTTAATGCTGAAATGGTTCTTTGTGTTAGAGTTTAGGATTCTTTGTTCCCGTCCTTTTGTTTTTCAAATCTGTAACTGTCAAAGCACCTCTGATTTTCTGGAGTTCAGTGATCCATCTACACAGACTGTCAACACACTCTCAACAGGTAAATGATTTCATTCTTAAAATTTAAATACAAATTTAACTTTAAAATTGTAACTGGTTCCCAAACAAACATGTTCTTATCATCTTTTTTTTTTAGTTTTTGGTCACATATAAGTGTGTGCAGCTCAGTTGAGCTGTGGAAACTTCTCTCCTCTTCTCCACTAAGTAAGTAAAAGAGACAATGAATTTATAATTCATATTGTTTTTTTTTATTATTATTATTACTTGGGTTTATGTATAAACATACCCAGTCACAAAAAAAATATTAAAACTATCCCATGAATGATTGTTTCACTGAAACTTGGTCTTCATCACATCTATTTTTTGTTCTTATTTTGTGTTTTACTTCTTTATGTATTTATTCATGTTCAATGTCAATTGTCATTCATTAGTGTATTCAGCTAATAACTGTTATTAAGAGCACTGATGATTTTGCATGTCAATAAAAACATACTTAATTCACACAACATGATGCTGATGTGGTTATTGTTGTTGTTGTTTTAATGTAAAAGCCTAACCGAGGCTACACTCTAGGATGCCTCATTACTGATTTTCTGGAGCTCAGCCATCCAACTACACAGACTGTCAGCACACTCTCAACAGGTAAATAATTTCTTTCTTAAAATGTCTATAAATTATAACTTTCAAATGCTAATTGTTTTTTTCCAAACTTTCAAATGCTAATTGGTTTCCTATGTCTTTTCTCTTTTTAGTTCAAGAGAACATGTAAGTGTGACCAGCTCTATTCAGTTAAGGATACTCTCCTCTTCTTCACTAAGTAAGTAACAAAGATATTGAATTTATGGTCCATTTTGTTCGATTTTTTTTTATTACTAGGGTTTATGCATAAACATACCCAGCTATCCCATGACTTTATATTACTTTTTCCTTTTAATATTGTGAAGTGCTCACATACTATTTTTGGCCTTCATAAACAATTTTCACATAAAAAAATAAAAAATAAAAAAACGAAAGGAGACACATATCTAAACTCAATTGTGAGTTTCAATTCTACAACCTCATCATCTGCAGAGAGAAACTGCCATTCAATCACATTTGTTTTGTTTCTTTAAGCATTTATTTATGTTTAATGTCCATTGTTGTTCATTAATGCATTCTGCTAATAACTGTTGTTAGAACACATTTTTGCTACAATTTCACATGTCAATAAAAATAAAAATAAAAGTACCTAATTGACACTTGTTATTGTTTTTATTGTTGTTATAGACAAGAAATTATAAGACCAGGCAGATAGAGGGGTGAAATCAATATTCATAAATAATATATACCAATAATTCTAATATCAATTATAATAACATACTAATATTAATGAAAACTATCATTAAAAAGGTTATTTATAGCACCATTAAGGGTCCTATATATAATTTTCAAAGCATGGTTTTATATGGAACCCTATAAAAAAGGTTCTGTTTAGCACTAAAACGGGTTCTGCTATTGTTACAAGCCGAATAACCCTTTTCTGGTACTGTTTAGAACCGTTTTTTCTTAAGAGTGTATGCTTCCACTTTCTTAAAATGTCTTCTATGTTCCACAGAAGAAAAGTCTTATTTGGAATGACAAGAGGGCGAGTAAATAACATAATTTTTACTTTAGGTTGAATTATCCCTTAAACATGTACATTTTCTGTGGTTTATATGGTTGTATACTCTAAATTTGTACCTTCTAAAATGAAAGTGAAATGACGTGTGGCCAAGTATGGTGAGCCATACTCGGAATTTGTGCTCTGCATTTAACCCATCCAAGTGCACACACACAGTAGTGAACACACACACGGAGCAGTGGGCAGCCATATTGCTGTGGCGCCCAGGGAGCAGTTGTCACTTTACCTCACCTGTATAGGAGGGTGGAAGAGAACGCTGGTTATTCACTCCCCCCACCGATAATTCCTGCCGGACCTGAGACTCCAACCCGCAACCTTCGGGTTACAAGTTACTTCTACAGATTAGCCTACTTCTCTAACCATTAGGCCACGACTGCCCCCAAGGAAAATGCGTTGGCCGGGAATGATATGCATGATATGTTGGAACTCACTTATGAACTCATATAGCACACGTACGTCAGCAAGATGTCTGTTAAAGATCGCTTCCTCTGGAAAGCATCTGCTGTGTACAAACATCTGATAGACGTCTTTAAGATGTCAGTTTTACATACAGACTAAATCATAAACATCTTAAAGACATTTTCTAAACGTCAATTTGACATCTGATAGCAAACACTCTAAAAAAATACATCTTGCAGATGTAAATGCAGACGTCAAATAGACGTCTTCGTGATGTGCGTGTGCTATCAGGGAAAAGGCTTTACAGGAAAAAAAAGTCTAAGCTAAATAGCTGTATGTGGCTTCCTCAAGACTAACTGCATTATAGGAACTTGCTCTCATCCACATTCTCAACCTCTCAAGTCTTCAAACAAACTCTGGAGTAAAACGCCACATTTTCAGGGCAGAGGAACGCAGGTTTGTGTGGGTTGTGGAGAGCAGGCTTGAAAAGTGATCCAACAGCAGAGACTAGTGGCGAGAAGTGAACTTTGTGAACATTTGTGCTTTTTCTTCAGACTCTCTGCTGTTCTTCTTTTATAGCCTTGACCTTTCCCACCGTTTGCTCAATGATCTAAGATATATTTATAACACATTAGGCTGTAAGGAAGGGGGAGGTCATTAGGGAGAGGTCGCCTACAATATACACAGAAAGTAAACTTTCTATACTAATGAAAAACCGAGGGGTTGTAATCCCTGTATGAAAATGCTTTAATGGATTGTATTGACTTGCCGTTCTATGTAGAGTTATAATTAGCATTTTAATATATTGGGTTAAACCTCTGTATTTACTTTCTCTGTGTTAATTAACTATAGTGATATTTCAGTTTATTGCATAAGAAAGATACGCATATAGCTGGTGTAGGCTACTATATGCATCCATTACAACTCATTTGGAAGTAATTTTTCACTTTAAACAAAGTTATGTTTTTATGAACATTTATTTCATTGCTGGAGATCTGTCTCCTCTCTCTATCTTTCTCTCGCTGTCGTTCAATCTCTCTAAAGCAAACACAGGAGATAAAGTAAGGCTTTAATTAGAGATGTGTCATTAAAATATCCTCTCTTTCCAGAGATGGTGGGGGTTTGCTTCTGGATGGTTGGGTGGGTATTAACAAGTTCATGGATCTTATTACTTTCTCCCTCCGTTGCATGCTGTCAGCTCCTAGGGATATGATATCCGATGGCTGGGCTCACATTTACAACAAGTTCATTACGGCACGACTGCCGCTCTTTCTGCTTGGGCCCAGCTGGTTGGAGGGGTCTGTGTTTTAATTAGTGCTGAGGGTGTGCATATTAATTACAACATGAGTGATATTTACTGTACCTAAGGAACACAGGACCGACTAAAGACACTGGCAGCCTCAGCTAATAAAGCCAGCCATGCTAATGAGCAAAAGGAACCATAAATATAGACGGGGGCAAAATAATTCATAAAGTTTATTGATCTCGGAGTAAAGACGTTAAGCTCCGATTAAGGGCAACAAAAGGAAAGGCATCGCACTTTATCAAATAAATAAGCCGAGTGGAGAAATGTGAGCATGGAGACAGATTGTCATTAAGTAGGTCACGTGGCGCTTTCCTCCAGAGAACGGGAACATTCGTTCAAGCGGTGAAAGAATAAAATAAAGGAGGGGGAAAGGCAGGAGTTTTCTCATAAATCTGATGAAGGTAAAACTGGTGGTGTTCTGATTGACAATGACATTGTGATTCATCTAAATGCACGGGGGATTGTTATAACCTTGCCCAAGTTGTTGCAGGTCTTATGCCTATTTGAAAAGTTTCCACATTTGTCTATATATGATTAGTTGAAAATGTGAATTCAGTAGAAGCAGGTGCAGTTTTCTTAAAGGAACAGTGCACCCCAATTTTTTTTTTTTTTAAAACCCTCTCATATAATTTTATAGAAGCATAAATACTGAAACATGCAATATTGACATTGACAACATCTCAAACATAAATAATATGAACAACTTTAGAGATATACAAATGTATATACATTCTTAAAGGGGTCATATGATGCGATTTCATTTTTTCCTTTCTCTTTAGAGTGTTACAAGCTCTTGGTGCATAAAGAAGAATGTTCTTTTTAGCAGCATCATATGACCCCTTTAATAAAGCAATTCATGGAATTGGGATGTGAAGCAAAAGTGATATGAACTTTTACATTTTTGTTGTTGTTGTTTGGCATGTGTGAGAAAGAGAGAGTTTGAGTTTGACAGCCTGTGGTCACTATTAAGTATCATTGTGAGGAAAAGTTCTATCTATCTATCAGTAGTAGTCATAATGGGCCTGTTATCCTATATGAGTTCTGTCCATCTCCAGTCGGCTTCCTGTCTGTCCGTTGCTGTGTAATTATGGCCAGTCCGCAGTGGACCATGCCCTCACAGTGCGCGCCAAGCACATGCCAAGATGGTGCCATATGTCCTTCACACAACAAGGCCTGTAATGTGGGAGATCTTATCCAAGACCATCAAGGTGTCTATAGACAGGTATATGTTGAGTAGTCATGAAATCTGCCAACATGTGTTAATGAATGTACGGCTAAGCTGACAGCGGTTGTCCAGTATGATAACCATTGACTGGATATCAGTGTTTCCACGTCCACCGCTTTTCACCTGGCGATCAAATCCCTGATTATTTGGGAGTGACTTCAGGATGGCTACAGTTCTATTTACGAAGCGAAATCCACCGTTCACCCAGATCACAAGTTCGTTTGTGTGCGCGGGAAACCTAAGGGCTGATTTTATAGGTTGATAAAAGGCGTCTGAAACAGATGCCATGTTAAATGGCTGCTATGTGAGAGTGCACACTTATGCAGCGGGTGAAAGTGGGATTGCGTTGGCAGCTCTCCAAATGAAGGTTGTGCATAGCATACACCGGGGAGAGAGGGAGAGATGGTGAAAAAAAACGAGTGAGAGAGTTAGATGCTTCATCTTAAGTCATGTCTGGTATCAAGGCAACACACTTAAAACAGCAATTTGTTTCCCTTGCATCCAATAAACAGCTCATTCCTTTTCCAATCAATCACCTGAAGCAGAAATATTAAAAGTGGGGGAGAGGAACTCCGGGCTTCAGGTCGCTCAGGAGAGGCAGTGGTGCAAGGCAATCTGAACCATCTTCCTCCTGCAGAACAATAACAGCAGATCTGGAACAGACTCATCATCAAGAGTTTTTTCCACTTTATAACGATACAGAGTAATCCACTCGCCATATGGGATATTGCTAGGTCAGTGCTTTGATGTAAAGTATGTTTGAGTTTTTGTGGGAATTCTGATTAGAACATTGTTTTTGTCATCTGCTGATGATATATATTTTTTCTGTAATAGTGAGTTTGTTGGTGTGAAACTTCTGAAAACATTCAAATAACCTATGAGTCACATGCTGTCATCAGATGTTCCTCAGAATGTAGAGTAGAGCTGTTTTCCTCCTGTTAATAAACATGTTAAATGTCTTGAAGACAGAATAGTTTATTTATTTACATTGTTCCATTTCTTTATTTCATGGAACTCAAATTGGAAAGGTTTGGCAGCATGTACATTCCACTCGTTTTCCATAGGCTAAAACAATGTTAAAGGGATAATTCACCTAAAAATGAAAACTGTCGTCGTCCTCATGTCATTCCCAACCTGTATATATTATTTTCCTCTGAACAAAATAATATAAGGAATGTTAGTAACCAAACAGTGACTTCCATTGTATGGACAGTAAACAATAAATAAATAAATAAAAAATCTTAAAATATGTTCCACATAAGAAAGTTACAGGTTAAGAATGCCACAAATAAAAGTATAATAAAAGTTCATATGACTGTTGCACTATATGCCAAGACCTCTGAAGCTATATATGATTTTCGTGTGAAGAAAAAGACTGCATTCAAGTCAATATTCACCAAAGTTCCCCTATCCTGCTATTGCTCACAAATCTCATTCATTATTTTTGTATATATAAATATCCCACATAGATGTGCAGTTTCAGCGAGGATTGATGACAATACATTCAAATGTCATTGGTTCTCATTTGTCTCATAACCTATTAACAGTTTTACATATGTACAGTTAGCAGCTAGCAATTTTCATATTGGGCATATTGGATTACTGTTAAGGCACAGTTTATGGTCATGGTTCTTTCATACACTTTTGTCTCTGTTATATAAATTATGACATTTTATTTTTGGGTGAAGTATTCCTTTAATGAAAAATAATAATACAGGTATAGAACCTGTATTTCATACAGGTATAGAACAACATGAGGCTGAGTAAATGATGACAGAATTTTCATTTTTGGGTGGACTATACAAAATATTATAAGCTCAGTATGAAAACAATAGAAGTCAATGGAAAGTCCTGTGATAAAACCTTGAGAAAAATCTTGTGTGTGTGAAATGCTTTGTTTGTCATGCAGCATGAGAGAGAGAGTGGAAACTAATGGCATCTCCTCCTCTCTCACCCTTTAACACACATCATCTCTCTCTCTTCTTCTCCTTCTATCATTCCATCTCTCTCGTTTTCCTCTCGGTCTCGGTCTCATCCTCTCTCTTGCCAGAGATAGGGCTATTTCCAGCCCTGGTGTTGACAGGGCAATTAGTCTGAGCACCAGATCTCTAAACTCCCAGCAACACTATCATTCTGCAGCCCGTCAATTCATCAGCTGATTTGCTATTAAAAAGAAAGCCAGTGCTATAAAACTGGACAATGAGGTCCTGAACTCGGCTGTTTGGAAATGCGGACGTGTCACTCTGACAGGTTTGTTTTTGCAGCGGGTAACTGGCTAGCGGGAGATGGCTCTGTCCGTTGCGGTCTAGGCCTGGTGTGGCCTGTCAGCCTCAGAGTCTGTGCTTCTCCTTTGGCATGGAGGCACAAGAGCTGTTGTCCTTGTCAGAACACCTGCCGTCTCCTCCGCAGCCTCGCTCCAATCCTCCCCCGAAGATCTCATCAATCCAGCCCCATAAGAGCTCGGTGGGCTCAACGAACCCACCACCAAGGAGACATCAGAGCATGACAGAAAGTGTGTGCATTAGTAAGTACGATCTGTAAAAGTATGTCAGAGCACTCTTCAGTGTATTATTTGTTTGATCTTCTTTCAAACTAATCGTTCGAATTCAAGCTGGGGAGGGGTTTCTGCGTGGGGACGGTCCCTCCTGCCCTCACTTTTCTTTTTTTCTGCCTCCATCCATCTCTCTTTCAATCAAAACTCCAGACTTTCCCCCTCATCATCCCCTTTGTTTCTATCTTTTGTCTAATTTTGCCTCTCCCTTGACATATTTCTTTTTTTTCCATCTCATCCAGCTTCACTTTCATTCATCTACATCTCTCTCTTATTTTCTCTCTCTCTTCATCCCTTTCTCCCTCTCCTCCTCCTCTCTCTTTCCCTCAGCGGTCCGACCGTTCATTATCCTAATTAAATCCAGCAGCTGAACATCCTCTTATCTGTAGGGGAGGAGAGAGATGCCATGATGCAATAGGGCTGATTTGCATATCCAAAGTTAATTAGTGTGGAGGAGCAGGTGTACAGTAATAATAATCATCACACATGACAGTCACCTGTGCCCGCTTTGCTCTGCCCTTCCGAGATGTGCCCCCTCCCTCCACTGTCCCATATCCCCCCATCATCTCATCCCTCCGTTGATGGAATTCACTCTCTTCCTCCCTTAATCTCTCACCATCTCTCTGTTTTTTATTTTGTTTTGTTTTTTCTGAAACCCCCGCACACATGCTTTCTTTTCAAACGCTTCTCTTTTCAGATTTATTCCACACACGCCCCCATTTTTTTCTTACTGGAGTTGTTGCTTCTGGTTTTGTGTGTGTTGGCTTTTCATTTTTGTCTTTTTTTTTCTTTCCCATCAGCTTGATGCGTCTGGTTAGTCTCTGTTTCTCTCGACTCCATTTTCTCTTCAGGAGCTCTTTAGCTGCCCTTAGCTAAGAATGATTGGTTAGAAATAGTGTTTTTACACAGACTTTTGATGAAAATGTATTTTACATTTAGTCCATATTTCATTTTGGCATATTCTTTTTTTTTTTGTCCATTTTACTTACGAACATTGACTATTGACTATAATGTACTACTGAATAAATTAAAATGGTATTTAGTTTTGGTCAATAATGTGCAGATGTCAATAAAGACAATAAAGATGTCAGAATATATATGCAAGTTTGGGGTCTGTAAGATTTAGTACTTTTTTGGTCAAAAATACAGTTAACTAACAGTTAAAGTAAGAAACTGTTAAGAAAATTATTATAATTTAAAGTAAAGTACATTTTTTCCTATCCTAATATATCATTCTTATTATGTGTTGAAAACAGTTGTATTGTTTTTAATATAAAACTATGACAAAATTGTCCTATTCTTTCTTCTATCCTTTGAATAGAAAGGTCAAAATAAACATTTATTTTAAATAGAAATCTTTTGTAACATGAATGTCTTAAATTTTTAGATCAATTTATTGCATTCTTGCTGAAAAAAGTATAAATAAAAGTATAATTAAAGCCTATCAAACACACATGAAAGATATTAAAATTTAAAATACATCACATGAATACTTAAGCTCCTAAAATAATATAATGACTATACTGCATATAATGAATGTACTGTTTTGTACAGTTACAGTTCATCACATTTTAGAGACTGTCATGAATTATCATTTTTTTAGATATTTTCTATGATGTTGCCATAACAACACACTACACATAATGCAATAACATGTTCACAATGCTTCATATTCTGACTAGCATGTAATATAGCTTATTTGCGCATTTGTTTCTGTATTGATGCAAATGTAAGTTGTGTAATATTATGTTTATGTTGTGGATATATGTGATTAATTTTCCACATACATGCATTTCAGCGAGCATAATACCATGCAAACAAAGATGTTCAGTGCAGCTCATGCAGGTCCAACTGCTCTATTGGATCATTTAGATCAGTTCTTGCAGTGTTTTTTTTTTTTTTTTTACTGGTTACAGTACATTTAGTCAACAGTGTGTTTTAACATTGCCATGATGAGTCTTTTTAGTCTTGTGTTACTGATCTTGGATGAAATCAAATAATCTTTTGTCAATAAACATTCTTGTCACTAATATTGTTAACAAGATCATAAAGCAGAATAAAACTGGGCTTTTGACATTTTACATCCCTTCCACTCGGCACACTTGTCTCAGAGCTGTCAGTCTGTGTGATGAGGCTCTTTGAGGTCCGGCCTGTTTCTTTTCATCCTTGTGTTGTAATGCCACTAATTGCTGTTGCTAATTCTGTATGGACATTTCACAGAGTTTCTACTTCTCAGCCTAATGCGTGGTTCACACCTCCGGGTGTCCAGGATAGTAGTGACGTGCCACAGAGTGGCAAGAGTGTGTGTGTGTGTGTGTGTGTGTGTCGGTCTTTGAGGTGTGCTTCACTGGGCATATTTAACACTGTCACCATCAGCACCATTTCAGAGCCACAGACTGATGTGGTTACCTAGATACTGCTCCCTTGGGATGCAAATTAAATTCTGTGAAGAGATGTTTTGTTGTGGTTGTTTTCCACAACAGAAATATTATTTCCATCATCAGTATTCATATTCATCCACCATAAACATTTTACATGTATTAACACCTATATTTCACAATTTAAAAGTGAGAATTTGGATCCTATATGTCCGGCCTTGTTTTTCTTGTACATATGTTAATCTCAGTTTTTGTTTTGTTTTCCAGTACAAATCCTTCCACCATCCTTAAAACAAAATCAATTTAATTGAAAATCAAGATTTTATCTTATAGGAAAAAAATATTTAATTGTTATTAATATATTATTTAAAATTTAAATTATATGAATTCTAATTTTAAATGTACATTCTAAACATATTTAGAGAATGTAGTGATTTTTTTACCCTATTTGCAAAATGTTTTTCTTGTTTTAAGCATAAATCTTACCACTTAATAAGGTAAACTGCCTAAAAATCAGTTTTCCTGTAAAGTAAGAAAAATAAATAGATATTTTTACTGTTAAAAAAATACTGACTGAAATACTTATTGTTGCCTCTCAATAATATGGAATCATTTGTCTGGGAGAGTGTAATAAATCTGATAGAGAAAAATATGTATATATTTTTATTTATTGTCAATAAATGTGTATTTATTGTCAATACATTTTTATTTATTGATTGATTTTTAATGTATCATTTATTTTTAAAATCTTTCAAAGTTTGTGTTGTAGTAACACTAAGGGCCCTATCATACACCCGGCGTAATGCGGCGCAGCGCAAGTGTTTTTGCTAGTTTCAGCCCGACGCAGTTCTCATTTTCCCGTCCTGTGACGCGTTGTTTAAAAAGCAAATGCATTTGCTCCCATTTGTGCGCCCATGGGCGTGCTGGTCTGAAAACGAGGTGTGTTCTGGCGCATTGTTGGCGCGTTGCTATTTTGAGGAACTGAAAATAGACTGCGCCATAGACCAACTCAAACCTGGTCTAAAGTCTGGCGCAATATTTTTTCTTTGATATTTAAAGTGCGTACACTTTGCTTATCACACACACAGGGACGCGCAGCAGCACACATACATTTTTAAAAATGAAAACTTACATTCTGCCATGTAAATAGCGAACCTGCCATGGCGCGAGCGCAACTGGCTTTTAAGTTGTCATTTCAAAATGATTGATTGATTGATTTTTAAATTTGACATTTTTTCTTTCATTTTTAAAGTTGATGAATTTGTTACAAAAGCATTGCTAATAACGGAGCTTGAAAGTTGGCATGAAATGAAAATTCACTCTATTTTCTAAATTCTATTGATTCTGAATGATCTTTTTGAATTGATCTTATTGGGAATGATTTGTATGTGCATATGCATATGTTCGTTTGTTTTAAGTTTTTTATAATTTTTTTTATTTATTTTTGTGTGTGTGTGTAGCAGGTAGCAGTTATGAAATAACACGCACTTACAGACACAGAAGATGAATGTATTCCTCACTCTACTGTCTGTTACGGTTGCCTCTCAGTCACACAGGTGGAATAATTTGTCTGTGAGGAATCACACAAGCCACCAAAATAAACAAGGCCTGTCTCCTGTAATACATTATTTATCATTACAGTCAGTCTTGCTGCTCACATTCCCTATCATGTGCCTTTATGGATTATTTATGCTGTGTCAGTCACTTGCGTCATTTGCATCTTGTATATATTTAGAGGCCTGAGTGTCTCTTTCATGTGGGCTGAGGGGTGGAGAGGTTGGCAGGAAGGCCACAGATTGGGAAAAGTGGACCTGTGATGGACACGTGGGTGACAGGGTAACATGGGGTTGGGGTTTGGCGTCTCATGGAGTGGATGGCTTGGATTATTATGAGATTGGAGCACAAGGGCAGGTGATGATGCCTTTGTGTCTGTTCTCTGTCACTGTATGTGTATGTTTGACAAGCTAGTGATTCTTTGTGGTTACACCAACGTTGTTAAATAATGAAACAAATTTACATATTTACAACTACATATTTTCAAAATCTTTTTTTTTTCAAAAGGGTTTTATGGAGAGTGTGAAAAAATCTCCATAAAGAGGAAAGAAAACGTTTATACTTTTTTTTACTTTATACTTTTATATTTTATACTTTTTGAAAATGTATGTACATTTTTTGAAGCTGTCAAAATTAACTATGAAGGTTTTATTAAAAGTGCATTTGAATTGCAGTGAAAATGTTTTAATTTCATAAACAAGTTAATTTTAAAGTTAACTAATAAGTATATAATACTTTTTTAATTAAAATTTCATAACCTCTCTTTGGTGATATATGATGGATTTCTCCAGTCATAATATAATAATAATATAATAATTTATTTCCGCACCTTTCTTACAATCGACTGCAAATTCACATTCTGATCTGCCTCCATCCAATCTACGACCAATGGATAGAACTGAGTTCCCATCCTACATTTTTCAATAACCTGTTTCACTTAAATGTACAATATGGAATAAAATATTTATCGCTACTTCTGTTCCATCACAACTTTAAATGGAGTGAATTTAAAGATTATCTGAGAAGGTTTTAGTATGCTAACTGATACTTTTAGTATTGTAAACATGGCATGCTAAAACTTACTTCTCAAAGTTGGCGTTTACAGCACTGCAGTTTGTTTATTTATTTATTTTATATATATTTTTCTTTTTAAACTAGTCATCCTCATTAATTGATTAGTTTGATGGCTAGTCGACCATCGTACCCGACCCTATTGCATACATAAGTACACTGGTATGCATTCATGATGAGTTTTATCTTAAGATTCACAATAACCTTATGTCTGCTGAAGATTTAATTATGATTTATTATTGTTAGGTAATTGACAAGGCATTTTATATGGTATAGCATGGCACCCGCATTTGCCATCATGCATGTTTTCTGTTGTACTTCCTTACTGGTGACATATTCAGCAAATTAATCATACATCCACACACTAGTGTGCTTTGTGTTCTTTGTCTCCTCCTCTCATAGTTGGATTCTCTTTTTTTCCTTTACATCAAGCACCTTTTGAATAATAATATAGGTGGGGCTGTTGTCTTTCATGCCGTCGTCTGCTGTCCCGCAGCTGATGGAGATGGATGGAAAGACACTTGTTCTCCGTGTCCTTGGGTTTATTAACAGTTCTCCCCTGTGTGCTCTCGTCTTCATCAGCACCTCCTGCCAGCATGGCCTGGACTCTTTTGAAGGAGGTGGAGAGGAGATCGTTGTCCGTTCTGGGCTTTGAGTGAAAGTGTGGAGGGCTTTGATATCATTAGCTCTCTGTTGACTTGACTCTGTAGCCCAGCCAACGATGGAATTAAAGCTATTTACACAGCTGTTAAAGTAATGCTACCTCATACAGAGCCTCTCTATGGCTCGGGTCTGAATCTGGACGCCTCTAATTCTACTCTTTCCCACAGAGGATGCCCCTGCAAAAGAGTGCCAAGAACCGGTTCCCTTAATAACCATACATCCCCAGATCTCTCTATTTGATTCAGTCTAGAGGGATCGTACCGCCCTCACCTCCTCAGTGAACACAATTCAAGGCTTCACGTTAGTCCCTTGGTCTCCAACATTTATCACACCTAAATGCTCTTTGTGTGAGAATGTAGGTCTGCTTTGAATAGGGATGCCAAGACTTTTTTTTTTTTTATGTTAAAGCATCTTTCTACTGTATGTGTTCTCCATCCATGTTTTTGTATGAAAGTGTAAGCACAGCAAAGGTCCATAGCATGAGTGTCCATTATAATGAAAACTTTTTAAAAAGAGTAAAAAAAAAAAATTTAAAAAAACTTAGATACATTTCTAAGAACTTGGCACATGTGGTTTCATATGATTTTGAAAAGCTGATTTTCAAGTAACATTTCAGTTGAGTTACTCTTAATATTGCAATGTGGTGTAACCATCAAGTAAAAATAACATTTTTCTTACATCTTGAGTACATGTGAGTGTACACATTTTAATCGTTGTTTAAAAAATATGCATTGAATCATTAATGCATAAATAAGTTCAAATTGTCTATTTTTAGGAGACTTGGTAACCATTACACACAGGGTCTGCAGATTTATTTATTTATTTATTTACATGACTTTGAGTTGGCTGACAAGTTATCACATTATAAGTTTTCTGAGAAATAATAAGTAATAATAATTTGTATATATTTTTTTTGCTTATTTTATTATGATATCAGGTCAGTTTGACACCCTGACATTTTTTACTTCATATTACCGCATCAAAAAAATAAAATAATAATAATTTAAAAAATAAATAAAATAAATTCATTCATTCGCATTAATTTTAACTTGGAAGTTAAAACTTGCTAATCAAGCAGTGCTTTCGGTCCATTGTATGAATGAATTGGATTTTAAAAGTTTTTTTGGGTATAAATGAACAGATAGGACAAAATATGAACACCATGTCATTGACCCATGAAAAACAGGTTTTTGCAAATGAGGGTAAAGTTCCGAATTGTCATTATAGCTGAGCTTGTCGGACAATGTCTGTGAGAGATCGTTCTCCACCACGTTGTGCCCAAGTACCTCATCCAGCCAGACTGGCACTGTCACACTGTGTAGATAAGTAGATCTCTCTGCGTAATGGGAATCAGGAGATGACAGGAAGAGGGATTGACATTGAGCAAACAACAGCAAAAAGAAACGACAACAACAAACCGTGTCTAATTCCTTCTGTTACTTCCTTTTATAGCGGAATAAACGGGGCCATCTCGTAAATTCCTCCTGAAAAGTATTATTGCTGACAGGTCTGACCTCGGCAAGCCTGCAATGTTTACCCATAACTCACAATTAACAGAGACATTAGAGAGTTCTCCTGAGGATTGCCAGCTTTATTTCTCTCTAACTGGGCAGCACTAAATCTGGAAGAGATCCCAGTTCTGCCATTTACCATCGAAGGGGCGGATTCCACACTGGAGAGAAGAGGCTCCACAGACTGAACACACTTCTGAGCTTTGGGGCTGTTATGGATATGGCGGCGGTAATTATTCAGGCCTTGTTATTGCCCAGAACACCACACCTGCGTCCAGCTCACTGCCAGTTATTAGAATATCAAAAAGGCCACGGAAGAAAAATGTCTTGCACAATCGGAGCTAAATGTGGACTGTGATGTTGCGTGTTACGTAAGATTTTTTTTTTCTCCCTGATCAAAGTTTTTCGAACAACTCTGAATAAATCACAGTGCAGTTTATTCTTTGTTTTAACACAGGCATTGAAATGGGTGAAGTCTGTTTACTTTACTTCTGAGATAAATGTGCACCTGTTCATAGACATGTCAAATCCAATCAAATGCCAGCGGGATAGATCCTCTGACATTTTTTACTAAGGCTTTGTGGCTAATTTCCAATGTATTGCTGTCGGCTTATGTCAGTCAGAGACATTCAAGTATTTATTTATGTCATCATTACATTTCATGATTTTATTAGATTAGTAACAATTGTGTTGTTTTAGAAGCAAATAGGACACGGGCAACCCGAAGACTGAACTGAATTAATGAAGGCTCCATCAACCGATAATCAGTTTTACCACTAGCTCGCTGTTGAATATCAATGAGACAGCGCCGTTTGCTGCTCTTAATGGACTAATCTTTTATGTCTGAGTGTAGTTGATCCCAAATCATCCATGAGAAATGTTGTCAGCGCGAGGGTCTGCTTGTCAAAACACTATGCTGCCGTGGCCTCAGGAAAGGAACGTTTCCATGTAATTAAACACAGCATATGACAGAGGCAAGGTCTCATTGCTCACTGCACATCAGACGTAGAAGTGATAGTTGAACATTTGCATGTTACCAAGCTTCTTCTGCCTATTTTGGTTTCATTTTCAGAGCGGAAATAAAAGAAGCCAACGTGTGAAGACATGCTAAAAAGCAGCAGATATTTCTGTATGTTTACGCCATGCTCATCGTATTCCACGCACACACACACGTTCATATGCGTGCCCATCTGCGCTCAAATTTAACACTAATGGAATGTTGTCATGTACTATTGCCGTTATTGTCATTGGGAGATAACTGAAAAATGTTTGTAGTACCTTAATGGTCAATTACAGGCCCGGTCCAATGGAGATGGTGCTGGGGTCCCACCAGAGAGAAGATAAAGGGCCTAGATGAGCTTGGAGGCCTCCATCAGGAGTGGGTCCTTGCGTATAAACTTGTGAGTCAAAATTTGGATGATTTCCCAGCTTCTCCCTGCTCGACTACAGATGAGGTTCTTTTTTTCTGTCCGCATTGATGAGAAGCCCTGTGGCGTGCCTCTGTTGATTGGAAACCACACGTTAATTTAACAAAGCTCATATATCAAGATCACAGGAGGCCTTTTCTTTATCTCTTTATGCCACTTTTTCTCCCTTCAATTCTCAGTTTTCTGCTACTTAATTTATGACTTGGGTTGAATTAGGATTTATAGCGTATACATCAGGGGTTGCTTTTACCGTTCTGTTTTGCCCAAAGAGATCATCCATGTGTTTTTGGACACTTAAGCTGCACTTAAAAATTTATGTCATTGTATTGCATTGTGCTGTTTTTTTATGTTTAAAAACATTGAGCAATGGTCCATTATATTGATCAAAAGTGGCAGTAAAGACATTTACATAGTTCTTATATATTTTTATTTATTTTATTTATTCTATTTTAAATAATTTTCTATTCATCAAAAATGATTATGTGACTGCTGAAAATTCAGCTTTGCCATCACAGGTATGAATTACATTTTAAAATAATATTCCAATAGAAAGCAGCTTTGTAACAATGTTACATCATATTACAGTTTTTAGTATATTTTGATCTAATAAATGCAACCTAGCATAATAAACTTTCAAAAACTCCTACTGACACCTTACTTTTGAACAGTAGTTGATAGATGGATGGATGGATTGATGGATATACTACCTTTCAACAGTTAGGCATTTATTGTTTTTAATGTTTTTGAAAGAAGTCTATTATGGTAGGTTGCATTTATTTGATCAAAAATACAGTAAAAACTGTAATATAAATAGTATATATTTTATTTAATATTTAAATATAGATAATAGTATAAATATAGATCTAGATGCATGTACCTTTTTTGCGGTCACTGTATACATCGATCTGCATGCTTTGTCAACACGCAGGCCTTATGTAGTTTGAATGTTTGCAGCAGTGTTTGTGTATGTGTGCAAGGGAACAGCTGCCCTTGTCACCTCTCCATCCGTAACAGAGCTGTTGTCTGCTTTTAAATAGATCTGAGTGAATTAACACGGTGCTTCAGGTCGGGTCCGCTGGGGCTCTGGTGACAGTAGCGGTGCCCTCCACTAACGCTGGTGGAGGAGGCTTTGGCACGCTGACATGGCTGGCAGGGGCTGCCCAAAATGACTCTGCAGGGGCTGGATGCCAGCCAGTCAACTGAAGCCTGGCCAACAGCCCCAGCCCGGACTAAAGTGAAGCGCAGAGAGCCCACTAGAGAACGCGAGAGCCAGCTTTTTCATTTAGCCGTCCAACTGTTTTCCCCTCTCCTCTCAATTGACAGAATAAATGCACCTGCCATTGTGTAATATTGGGCAGATTAGTTTTGGCTGTGATTGAGGAGTTGGTGTCAGAGTGGGGCATCTCTAAGGGGACCCACCCACAGGGAGTCGGGCTGCTGGGAGCTCTCGTTTGTACTAAATAACATCTTTCTGGCCAGCCATTGGTGTATTGATATTTTGAGGGAAATACAGCCTACTGGCAAAGTTGATTAGGAAAGAATAATGGATCAGGTAATTGGTGTGAGAGGATGTTTGAATGTTATTTTAAACAGCAAATTTTTGCAACAGCAATTATTGCTTTCAGAAATTATTTATTCAATAGTTGAACAACTGTCACGCTACGGCTACTGTGGTGGAACGAGGAGACACTGGAGTAACTCAAAACACAGTCTTTAATTCCAACTTCGGTTAACACAGGGCAGGCAGACACACATGTAGCACTAGGACGAACATTCAATACCGGACAACCAACTCCGAAAAGGAAACGCTTTAAATACACGACATGACGAGGGGATGACGAGAAACACCTGGGATCAATAAACATAATGGGAACAGGAAACAGGAAGGACCAAATAGGGAAAACAAGGAACACATGGGAAGGAAAACAACAAAACGGGAACAAAAGTCTGACATTACTCCC
>NW_015653483.1:258273-259194 GCF_001515625.1 Sinocyclocheilus rhinocerous
TATGGGTGTGTGTGTGTGTGTGTGTGTGTGTGTGTGTTCAGGTTTGACGACTCACAATGCAAGAACTGACGCTTCAAATAAACATTTGGACAATTTCTAAACATTTATTCAGATGCAACACCTAATAAAAGTAATTATGTCCACTTACTGTTCATTTAACATTTTAATTGGTGTGATTAATTATGGAAAACATAATGTGTATGGGTTTATATATGATATAAACTAAATGGTATAGTTTAGTAATATCACGCAATCAAGAGTGCTGTTTTTCCCAAACATCTGCCTGATTGCAAACGTGATATTGATTTTATGCAATAGTTCAATAAACAAGAAGTTAATATGTGAAATTTTAGACAAAATATTGTATTGTCTGCATTGCTCAATAAACATAATGGGAACAGGAAACAGGAAGGACCAAATAAGGGCATAATGATACAAGAGGGAAAACAAGGAACACATGGGAAGGAAAACAACAAAACGGGAACAAAAGTCTGACATTACTCCCCCCTCCCCGAAGGCGCGTCCGCGCGCCACACAACATCCAATGGGGAGGGGGGGGGCCTCCCTGGGCTTGACTTGGGGACGGGAGCTCTCCTTGGGCTGCACATAGGATCTAGAGCCCTTTCTGTGCTACACTCGGGGATTGGAGCCTTCTCTGGCACTATGGATGGGCCCATACTACCCCCCCCCAAAAAAAATCCTTGGGGAGTATATAGCCCTAACTCGGGAACAGTGGCCATCCCTGGGCTTGACTTGAGGACTGGAGCTCTCCTTGGGCTGGACATAGGATCTAGAGCCCTTTCTGTCCTACACTCGGGGATTGGAGCCTTCTCTGGGCTGAACTCGGGGACTGGAGTCTTCTCTGGGCTAAACTCGGGGACAGGAGCCCTCACTGGGCTAAACTCGGGGACAGGAGCCCTC
>NW_015653483.1:259288-268464 GCF_001515625.1 Sinocyclocheilus rhinocerous
GGAGCTCAGGGAGCCATGGCGGAGCAGGCAGACTAGGAGGCCATGGCAGATCAGTCAGACTAGGAGGCCATGGCGGAGTAGGGAACTCAGGAGGCCATGGCGGTGCAGGCAGTTCAGGAGGCCATGGCAGAACAGGCAGACTAGGAAGCCATGGTGGAGCAGAGAGTTTGGGGAGCCATGGCGGAACAGGGAACTCAGGAAGCCATGGCTGGACGACCTCCGTGGCCTTGGCCTCGCCACTTGGCCCGGCCACTATGGATGGGCCCATACTACCCCCCCCCAAAAAAAATCCTTGGGGAGTATATAGTGAGCCTAGGAACTAGCACCAACCGCCTTCTCCTCCTTAGATTCCCCTCTTAAGCCCGTGGCTTGACTGAGGAACCGCCGGCGGGCTTAAGAATGCCACGGCCAGCGGGCTGGAGTGAGCGGCGACTTCCATGCCGCGGGGGGAAAAACCAGGAAAACAAAATACTTTTCAAAAACTAAAAACAAACACGGGGAGAAGGGGCGCCGCTTACTGTCTTGGTCCAGTATTCTGTCAGGCTAGGCTACTGTGGTGGAACGAGGAGACGAGGAGACACTGGAGTAACTCAAAACACAGTCTTTAATTCCAACTTCGGGTAACACAGGGCATGCAGACACACGTAGCACTTGGACGAACATTCAATACCGGATAACCAACTCAGAAAAGGAAACACTTTAAATACACGACATGACGAGGGGATGACGAGAAACACCTGGGATCAATAAACATAATGGGAACAGGAAACAGGAAGGACCAAATAAGGGCATACTGATACAAGAGGGAAAACAAGGAACACATGGGAAGGAAAACAACAAAACGGGAACACAAGTCTGACAACAACATTATTCAGCTTTTGATATTTTCTGTATTTCCTCCATAGTCTTGAATAACTAAATGAACATTCCATGGCGCTCTGGAATACTTGATTCTGATTGGTTAATCACACCATACAGAGATCTGATGTTTCCTAATATTCACCATCATCCATGTCAACGCTCATCCAGGTAACTGAATTCAGTTCTTTCATGTCTCTCACATCACGGACTCCATCTTGTGTCTCACAGATTGTAATGAAAATTACCTCAGAGTGCTTCAGTTTTAATATTATTGTAAAATGGTTGTAGTGTTTGTCATGTTGCTTTTTTTAATGTTGTAATTGTCTGTTTTTTCTTATTGGACGCTTAATATATATCAAAATAAACATTTATTGTCCATGTGTTTATTTATTTGGTGAGTAGCAGTGTAATAATGGATGGATAGATGGATGGATGGATCAATCATTTCTATAGCACATTTAAAAAACAACACAAGTTGACCAAAGTGCTTTACAGACCCTAAATTATGAAACATATACACACACACACCATAAAGCATAACAAAACACTAAACAAAGCTAAGAACAGTTAAAAGCAGCAGAGAATAGATGAGTCTTCAACATAGATTTAAATCACACAATGGAATCATAGGATTTAATATGTAAAGGGAGGCTATTCCAAAGACGCAGACGCGATCTCACTTGGTTTTTAACCACGTTAATAAGCAAAACAATGGACATTAAAAAAAAGAAAAAAGGCAGTGGATCTCAACCAGGTGGTGCCTCAGCCATCTTCCAATAGTAACAAAATTATTTAAAATAATAAAAATAAACCATTAATATAAGTTAAAACACATGAGAAATATAATGTAAGTTTACATGTTAATTTATATTTAATTTGTTCCCTCAACAACTGTCATGTTTATTTAAAAACCACGGTCTTGGAAAATCTGGATATATGAGGGAACTTAATGATTTCTAGACCTGGAAAAGTCGTGGAAATGAATACAATCCTAAAAAAATGGGCATTTTTGTAATGAATGTAAGTTTTTCTAGTTATGTCAAGCTCTAAATTATTTTATCAGATATATAACTATTTGTGAGTTAAAATTAATTTGAAAAAAAAGCACAAATGACTAGAAAATCATGTAAATGAATTGGTCTTATACCCTGAAGAACATTCAGTTATTGAATTTATGGAATTAATTATTTGAAAGTTTATAATTATTTTCTTGCATTAAAAAAATATATATATTGCCACTTTATTTCTGTAAATAAAGTTTGAAAATGTGCAGCTTCAAATATTATCTTTGACAATGCGGCACTTACAATGGGGAGTTACAAGATGATCCCCCTGTTGACTTGACATAGTAATAATATGTATAATATGTTAAATATCACATATTATACAGTGTAAACAATTAAGCAAGCCTGACGTGCATATGGAGAACACTTGCCCAGCAAGGTCTCATCTTGCATATTGTTCATACCACTAAAATAATTATACTCTCCTGTCCTGTGACATCTTATTCTGATGCAGAATTTTCTGCCGCTTGATTTAAATTTAATTGGACCATAACCAACTGGCTCAGGTCAGTATGAAAGGAAAATCAGGAACATTAATCAAGGTAAAATTATCAGCTGATTAATCAGTGTTCTAATTATGGCACACTGCATCTCTCTCTTTGTTCTGTTTTAATTACTGTACTTCATTGTCTTTTCCATATGGCCAGCATGTTTCTGCATAATGCCAGTGTCTCACAGCTTGGGGAGCCATTAGTACCCTGCCAAGTGCTGCTGTCCCAGCCCTTCTCTCATGCTACCTTTGTTTCCCTCCTTCATTTTTTTTTCTGTGGGCGATGTTTGGAGGGTTTGTAGACACTGCAGCGATGGATGATTCCATAAAGGGAAAACTGCTGTGATGTTGGTTCAGTCTGTAGACAGTCTGTAATGATGTTTGGCTGTTCTGTCAGTGGTCTGAAATGATAGCTGGGAGGTCTGCAGACAGGCCGTGCCGCTGCTGGGCGGATCTGTAGACACAGTGCATCGCGGCGCGGCGTGGACTCAGCGTGTTAAGTGCCAGGATGGATGGGGATCTAATAAATTGTTGAATAAAACATGCTCTGTTGCCACGGGGGCGCAAAATTAGCGGGGCAAAGTGGTGATTAACCATCCTATCATACTTGCCATTGCAATTCCCAACTTCCTTTTCTATCCTTCTCTGAATCTCTTTCACAGCCTCTTTCAGCTTATCTCCCTCTTTTCCATTCTTCTGCATTCCCCTGGCTTTCTCCGTATTAGAACAGAGAATATTTCATTTTCTTACATGTTTTAACTCTCATGTTGTGTTCTGGTCATTTTGACCCAGATAAGATTTTATTTTCCCCCAAAATGCTAGTTAATGTTATAGCATTGGACTAAAACTTACTGAATTTTTTCACACAGAGTATAAAAACCTATCCTCCAAAACTGAGATTTTTTGGTACTTTTCTGGGATTTTTTTCCCACCTTGTTACACTAGTGGTGTTTCTGGTCAAAAATTTCCATTCATCTAAATCTCTCCTTATGCTATATTAGCACCAACTCTTTTTTTTTTGGAACTGATTGATCGTAGGCCTCATTGATCTAAATTTATGCACCTCAGTTTTTAAATGAACATTACCAGAGTTATCCAAAAATAATGCCTTTTTTTTTTTTTCAAAAATGTAAGTAAACTAGGTAAATAATTTTCTCAGTTTTTTCTCTTAAAAAAAACTATTAAAGTTTTTTAACTTTATTAATTTAATAGTAATTTAAAAAAGTTTAAAATCATGTACATTCACAAAATCATATTAGTAGCCTAATAAAGGCTATTTTATTATTACTTATGGAGTGGAGATTTATGTTTTATGGAGTGAGTCGCATCATGGGGGTGGCCATCTTGGGATATTATATCCAGTTAAATACTATTAGCTTTTTATTTGGTAAACATTGTCTAACTCTTTCACTCACAGAATAAATTCATCATGAATGACCTTGAATAAAGCATTTCTACAGTGTCACTTGAAACCAAACTTTGGTGTGATGCTGCATCCACACCACTAGGTGTCACGCTCCAAGAAAAATTCCATGCAGAACAACACAAAAAATACTGTAGTGCACATTTTGAACAAACATTTCTGTAGTAGATTTTTTATGTGCTATACTGAGACTGAGTGGACAGATATGTCTGTCTACTGTAAGTGCTTGTAGATATTCAGGTTGACATGAAGGTATTGTGCAATACTAGCATGTATTCAGCAATAACTAAGCTGTGACGAGCACTGATCATTTTGTGAACTTGCGTCTGGTTAACATAAATTGTGGGTGTTTTTCTCGCTCAAAAACTCATCAGTGTTTTACAATGGTTTTGTACAAACACCTTAACCTCCACAATCTCCAGCACTCTTTCTGTTTTCTTTGAGTCTTTTTTTTTTTTTACTCTATAAAGGAGAGTTTTTACTATCTTCCTTCCTATCAGTGCCGTGTGGCGTGTTGGAATTAGACATCACTTAAGAATACTTACGCCAGCGTCTCACTAGCGCATGGAACCTTTTTTCAATATGTAATTACTGGAACCGTACAAGTGTCTCATGCATATTCATGTGGATTTTAATTAAGCCCATCTCTTCACAGTTTGTGCCTTTGCGTCCTGAAAAGTTGCTTCCTCACACTCTGCAGGCTTCACACATGCAGAAACGCTCACAGGCATATTAGTATGTGTGTCCGTCAGCCTGGAATGTACAAAATGCACAAAACCACAGCAAAATTAATGGACATGAACACACACATATAATGTATAACAGGCATGAAGTTGTTGCATTTTGTCATCCTTCCCACATCTTCCCTGGGTAGGTACTTTCCATTTCTGCTTTTGGCAACTGTAAGTTTAGCCATTTTGTGATATCTACAGCTGTTCTGTTAGCCTAGAGAGAGACAGAAAGACAGTCAGGCTCTGTGCATTGTTTTATTAGCCCTGAGAGAGGAGAGAAAGGCTCAGTAGCATATGCTTGTAGACAGATCAGCGACAGACAGTGCCGTGTGACTCATCAACAATTAAAATGGACATAAATTGTGTTAAACAACAAGATTTGGGTCTGTAACCATGATAGAAAAATATCTCTTTTTCTCGACGATTGTGTAAAAAGCCACCTTACAGAAATACCTAAATTAGCACTTGTTATAAATGGGCCGAGAGCTGTGATACTACTGACTGTGCACTCGTATGTTGTGATAGGTTTGGCAGTACAAACTCTATAAACACTTGAAGAACTCTTACACTTATTCTGTAGTGAAAACACACACATGCTGATGATAAGGACAGGAGGGAGAAAATATGCTAGCATAAAGCCACTTGGCACTTCGCGCTGACAACAATCCGCAAGGTTTCAGAAGGCCAACAGCGCCATCTACTGAGAGAGCAGAGGATATGTAGTGAGAGGGAGAGTTGGACAAACACCAACTCAGTAGGAATTCTCAGATAATAATCAGTTTCTCTGGGCTTGTGAAACTGGCTCATTAAGCCTTCTTTTTAACTGGAAATATAGGGAGTGATTAAAGCTGCATTACTGAGTGGGCACAAAATGGCTAACCTCCGGCCACCCACTGCTCCTAGGTGTCTGGCACGAGGTTCTGCACGCAGCGTAATGTCTTCACTTTGAGAGCAGCAAATCCATCACCTGCTTGTTTATCTACTTTCCTCTGGCAGCCTTATCAATCAGTGTTTAACCATCACACTGGCATATTTTTCTTTTAAATATCATTAAATGCAGCGGGCCAGACCTATCAGTGGGCACACCATCTCCTCACCCTCCTTTGGGTTCAGCTCACTGCGGCGGGCCAAGGTGGGTCGAAACCGGGTGCCTTTCATTTAACCTCCGGCTGACGCAAGATGGCAAATGATCTATGCTGGCAAACCTGAAATTTAGCTCACCCAGGAATGAGCTTTGTCATATTATAATGTTGTTCCAAACCTGCTTGACTTTGTTTCTTTGTGTAGAAGACAAATGGAGAATTATGAAGGCCGTGCTGGTTGTTCTTTTACATGCAGTTACAATAAATGGGGACTGAGGCTTTCAAGCTTTAAAAAAGGATGCAAAAGTATCATAAAAGTACTATAAAAGTGGTGGTAAATGGTGACAGAATGTTCATTTTTGGGTGAGCTAATCCGTTGCACAGAGATGTTTATTGAAAATGGAGAAACTGGTTTAGTGATGTCACTTGGGTTCGGCATTAGCATACGTAATTAAGATTGGGGAGGGCATCTGGAATGGGGCAAAGCTGGTGTCATTGGGCATAATTGCTTCAGGAGGACATAATTGGGCCGCTGGTTGATTTTCAAAGGCTCATCCCTTCGTTGTCGTGGACACAGCCTGTGGACTTTTGATGCCAAGTAGGCTCTTAAAGAACACACAGTATCTCTGTTTCTCTCTGTCTCTAAATGGAGGAAGAATACAATGAATCACTCAAGCAGGTGCTAAAGTCAACCTTGACTTTTACTCAACATCCTGTGCTGGAAAAACTGAAAGACTGTCTGTGTGCTTGTGTGTGTGTGTGTGAGGATTTTTTCCCCCCACTATAGTTGATTTTTATCTGTATTGGATTATTATTACATTAGATCTAATATTAGAACATTTTCAGAGCTATATTTATGTGTATGTGTGTATTCCATTGTTTTTCAGAAAAAGTGTGTTTATGAAAGGTCACAGAATTACATTGTATAGCTTTATTATTATTATTGTTATTATTATTATTATTATTATTATTAATCTTTATGTAAAGATTATTTAATCTAATTCTCATATTTCACATATATAAATTTGGTGTTTAAATATAGAAAATGTAATATATATTAATATGTATATAAAAATCGAATTACTGTCTTAAATTACAATATATCATGTTTCATGTGAATACATTTCATATAATAATACTATATATTGTGTGTGTGTGTGCGTGTAATATTAATAAAAACATTTAAGATAATGTATACAATTAAAATGGTTGAATCGACTGAATAAATTATTCATTTTTGCAGGAAAACGATAGCATACAGAGCAAAACCATTTCTGATTTATTTAGCATTTGGACCCTAGTCAAACTGATGCTTCCAATGCTATTCATCATACTCATATTTCACTAAAACCTCATCAATGTTGGCCCAGCAAGGTAAATTTACCTTGAAGACATATCTAAATTAGCACAATCCGCAATGTTCTATACCTCCCAGAAATCCAAATGGTAAGGTTTGCAAGGCATAATGACACATGATCAACAAACATAGGCTGGAAGTAACAGTTCTGTCAACTGGCCCGAAACATTCTCAAACTGGCCCAGAGCCATCCGTATTGTTGAGCCCTGCGTGTGTGGGTGGCGTGTTTTGGAATGGTGTTATCACACGCACTGTGATGTTATCAGCGTTCATGAAAGATGCAGCAGAGGACCAAAGCGCTCTACCTGAGGTGTTTTTTAGGCAGCGAGGCCAGAAAAATTAAAAGATCGGGCTACAGATTTGTTTCTGAAGCCTTGAAGGTGAGGTCAGATGATCGAGCGAACGTGAAGATATGTATAGTTGTGCACATGTGTATATATCTCTTGGTGGCCTGTCCGGCGTGCAGGCCTTCCGGCTGGCGACCCGGTCCAAACATCGTGGCCTGACATTTTTATCATCCGTCAGCGCAGAGCAAGATAAATCTGGCCTCCCGGCAGCCCTGGCAGCCTCCCGCTGTCTTGTCACATTCCAGACAGTCGGGGTCGGTGGGCTGAGCCAAGCCAGGCTGGGCTGGGAGGGGAATCAGGGCCAGGTAATCCATTACTGTCCGGGGGCACGTCTCCACGCATACGGATTTAATATCAGCCTGCCGAGAGTTATGAGCCATCCCCATCCACAAACACATACCTGACTTATGCAAAATGACAGGCCCACAGCTGGAGGGTTTGGACCCACGGAATTTTCTCTCTTTTGTGAGTGAGTGTGAGTTTTTTTTTTTTCTCCTTTGGCTCTGATGGTTGGTGTCTCACCCTCTCAATCTCCTACGTGTCCTTTACCAGCAAAGGCTGGACTGTGTTCAGGAGGCAAACGGACCGCAGAGATGCCTTTCATCCTGACCCATTTCCATGGGAAAGGCAAAGTGACCTGGCTACAGAAGTGCACTGGCACTCGCGTCGGAGGCCTGTGACCCTGAGATGTATCCCCCAAGAGAATGTTCTCTCTTGAGAAGAACAGAGATACCTAGTCTCTGTGTAACTGTCTGTATTAGCCACAGACAAACACATGCAGAAAGCCCCATGGCCATCAGCATGGATGGGCATGTCCTAGTTCTAGCCCTTGCAATGTGAGGGCAAACTTTGTGCAAGAGGAAGCGCTCAGGAAGAAGGGTGAGAATGTCTCAGGTGGCACATTTGTCCCATGCTAAAAAAGGACATGGAAATGGATTTTATGGAAGCCCATTTCTGCCTCAAAGAAAAAAAAAAGGTTAATAGTGAGATAAAGTCAAAATGTCAGTTATACTGTAAAGTTATAGTGTAAAAAAAAATGAAGTTGCAGTTGGGGTGATTAAAAGTTTTGAGATATAAAGTCATAATTGTGAGATATAAAACCTTAATTTACAAGAAATAGTCAAAATTATGAGAAATAAAGTTGCAATTATGAATGCTGAACTATTTTTGATAGTTATAAAAAATAAATAATTGATATTGTGAGATATAAAGTTTATTATTAGAATTACAAGAAATAAATATGCAATTAATTGTGAGAAATAGAACCATTTTAGATCAATAGTAATAATTTCAGATTAAAAATTGGAATAAAAAAAAACAATTTTGAATTGAAACTGATAAAATAAAAAGTTGAGATGTAAGGTTACATTATGAGAAAGTTGCAATTGTGAGAAAGTTGAAATTGTGAATAAATTACAAGAAATAAACTGGTTATGAGAAGTTGCAGTTGTTAAAGGGATAGTTCACCCAAAAATGAAAATGTGATGTTTATCTGCTTACCCCCAGGGCATCCAAGATGTAGTTGACTTTGTTTCTTCAGTAGAACACAAATGAAGATTTTTAACTCAAACCATTGCAGTCTGTCAGTCATATAATGCAAATGGATGGGAATCACGGCTTTGAGAGTCATAAAACATACACAAACAAAACCAAATGAAACCCTGCGGCTCGTGATGATACACTGATGTGAAAAGACACAAAACGATCGGTCCGTGCAAGAAACTGAACAGTATTTATATCGTTTTTTACCTCTGATTCACCGCAATGTCTGAACTGTCCTGAGTGCGTTCGCGTCTTCTTCTTCAGCCGGCGCGTGAAGCG
>NW_015653483.1:269748-270987 GCF_001515625.1 Sinocyclocheilus rhinocerous
AACGAAAAGGAAGACAAATTAGCTATGAAAGCACGGCAAAAAGAGAGCATAGAAGCAGTCATCAGCCTTTCAAGATCAGAAGGAAAGAGTATAGTCTGGGGAAAAATTATTAAAGAATGGCAGCAAAGGTGGGATCAAGAACTAAAAGGAAGACATTTATACTTGATTAAAAAAAGAGTTGGCACTGTGGATAATAAGGGAGGAAACAGGAGAGAAGAGACTATTATGACCAGAGTAAGAATAGGGCATAATAAATTAAATAGCACTCTTCATATTATGGGAAAACATCCAACTGGGTTTTGTGACCAGTGCCAAATACCTGAGACTGTAGAACATGTGCTTATTAATTGTTCAAAATATGAATTACAGAGGATGGATATGATAAATGACATGGAAAAAATAGGACTAACAGGACGTGGAGTAAAGAATATAATGGACTGCAGTAGGAGTGAACAAGGAATTAAATATTTGATTTGCTTTCTGACTAAAACGGGACTCATGACAAGAATATGATGACTAAAGTATGTGGGAAATAACTAGAACCAGAAGATGGCAGTAATGCAACGTTAAGGATGCAAGCTGCCGTTAAAACCCAAAGAAGAAGAAGAAGAAGAAGACGAAGAAGCAAGAAGAAGAGCTGCCGTTAAAACCCAAAGAAGAAGAAGAAGAAGAAGACGAAGAAGCAAGAAGAAGAAGAAGAAGAAGACGCGTCAGGCGCCGGCTGTTGAGAACGCACTCAGGACGCGCTCAGGACAGTTCAGACATTGCGGTGAAAATCAGAGGTAAAAAACGATATAAATACTGTTTAGTTTCTTGCACAGACTGATCGTTTTGTGACCAAAGCTGCCATTGCAAAACAACTCAGTGTGCTCCAGAAAAACACATCGGCTGCGGTCAGAGGGTCAGGGTCTGACTGTATAGTGATGGGACTTCGACCTATAACAATAGAGGCTTTTTATAGATTTCAGCCAAATGTCAGACCCCACAAAAGACCAATGAATGCCAAGGGACAGCGATTGATGAAAATGAGAAAAAAAGCTTCAATAAATAACATGATTGCTTTTTAGTCAGCCCTGAAATGGGCTGTTGGCAAAGTAAACATACATTTGTTATTACATCCTCTGAATGTGCTTTCAAACAACAGAAGTATCAGGCCCTGCCGCATATGTCTGGACTGAAAGTTTGACAGTGAAAACATTTCCAATTAACAATTATTAAGCTTTTAGTATAAAGTAATAT
>NW_015653483.1:270997-278254 GCF_001515625.1 Sinocyclocheilus rhinocerous
TATAACATGCAATATAAATAAGCTTTAGAATTAATAGATTCTTTAGCTTTAAAAGTGACTATGAGCTTAGATTTTTGAGTCTCTGCATACCTATTGTGAGAGACATTTCCATTTATGAGTGTTTTTTTGTGTTTTTGTTTTCCTACTATTCTATTATGTGCTGATATATTACATTCAGTATAGGAGTGGTATACATGACAAGAAGTTTTTAGCTCATAGACTGTCTTTCCCTGGTGGTTAGAGCTGGTTTGCATGATTTTGACACATCCTGTGTTTGCTGCACCTTAGTTCTGAGAAATCATTTGTGACATCTGTAGAGGCCGCAGCCAAAGGGGGAGGGGGGATATCTATATAAAACACCCACAGAGATAATGGTTTTGGTCTTCTCACTGCAGAATCTCTGTATGTCAGGCGACCTTCTTGCAAGAATAACCTTCCTACTTTTCTGATAACATTGGTCTCTGAGTTTTATTCCACCTCACCACAAAGTTGGAAAATATTTTTCAATGACACTATATAAATTTTTAGGCCTATTATATATTATATCAGCTATATAAACTAACTTCACTTTCATTTGCACTGATAAAGCAAGTTTTTTATTTTTATTTTTTATTTTAGTTATCTTCTTTCATGGACAGTTGCTGTGTAAATGTGTTTAAATTCATATTTTTAAATCCTTTAATCTTCGGCAGTGAATTGTGCTGACTCTCTCACAAGTCAATCACAGTATTTTTTATGTTTCAAAACATGTGAATGGCTGTTCGCTGCTGATGTCACACTTTTATATGCACATGCTCCATGAACTTAGGATCAAAGCCCGAGTTGACAGAAGAAAGTTGATGATCAACGATTCAGCATCATATTAAACAAAGCCTGACTGCATTTGTTTGGTTTGTCAACTCAAAACTAATCCTGTAACCCTGAGTTTGTTCAGCCATCATCATGGGTCATTCACAGTTTGTATCACTCCGATTATCTGTGAATCATTCTGCAATTTAGGGTACATTTCATATCCTTTGATGATAATTATATTTTTTCCTAACAATTTACTTATTATACATAAAAGAAAAGCATATATAAAAACTGCATAGTCTTCACTGTATGAATTAACTATGCTACAAAATCTATTCTGTCAATAGCATCGAGTGATTTTTTATTTGTCTTTTGTTGTCTGAGATGGGGATGTAACGATTAACTGCGAGCCGGCTGAAAATCGATTCAAATATGTGACGATTCAAATCGTGTGAGATGCCAAACAAATTGCGATACAATTGGAGTTTATATGAATGTATCTCTGAGGGGAACTGACTATCTTTAGAAAAGTTTATGTGGTATTTTCTTTTCATCTTGCCTCTGAACAATGCATATTAAAGTAGTGTTCATAAGCGCAGCTCTGCTTTGTTTACAGCGGTAACCCAGGAAACACTGTATCATTGCTGTTCATGAGCGCCACCTGCTGTTAGAAAGTGAATCTGTGTCTCATTCAGCTCGTCTGTTGTTTCGTTCAGATAGGTTTTATGTAGTATAGTTCCACAAAACTAAAGTCAGACCATTTTGTTTTTGCTTCGAATTTCGAAATTATACAATCTAATTTAGATTAAAAACTTTAATCTAAATTGCATTGCAATAGTCCAGCCTGGATAGAACAAGAGCTTGAACAAGGAGTTGTGTTGCATGTTCTGAAAGAAAGGGCCTGATCTTCCTAATGTTGTATAAAGCAAATCTGCAGGACCGGGCAGTTTTAGCAATGTGGTCTGAGAAATTCAGCTTATCATCAATCACAACTCCAAGGTTTCTAGCTGTTTTTGAAGGAGTTATGGTTGATGAGCCTAACTGGATGGTGAAATTTTGATAAAGTGATGGGTTTGTTGAAACCACAAGCAGTTCTGTCTTAGCCAGGTTGAGTTGAAGGTGATGGTCCGTCTTCCAACAAGAAATGTCTGTTATACATGCTGAGATGCGAGCAGCTATCGTCGGATCATCAGGATGGAATGAGAGGTAGAGTTGAGTGTCATCAGCATAGCAGTGATATGAAAATCCATGTTTCTGAATGACAGAACCTAGTGATGCCATGTAGACAGAGAAGAGAAGTGGTCCAAGAACTGAGCCCTGAGGCATCCCATTAGCCAGATGTTGCGATTTGGACACTTCACCTCTCCAAGATACCTTGAAAGACCTATTTGAGAGGTAAGACTCAAAGGACTGGCGTGCGGTTCCTGAGATGCCATTTTCCAAAAGGGTTGACAGGAGAATCTGGTGGTTCACTGTATCAAAAGCAGCAGACAGATCCAGCAAAATAAGTATAGAAGATTTGGAAGCCGCTCTTGCCAGTCTTAGGGCTTCAACAATAGAAAGCAAGGCAGTCTCAGTCGAATATCCACTTCTGAAGCCAGATTGGTTGCTGTCCAGGAGGTTGTTCTGTGTGAGAAAGGCTGAGACTTGGTTGAACACAACTCGTTCAAGTGTTTTTGCAATGAAAGGTAGAAGGGAAACCAGTCTGTAGTTCTCTAAAAGAGTTGGGTTAAGAGTGGGTTAATGTATTTCCAGAGTTCTCACTGGTTCTGCCCAGCTCACCTTCGTTTCCTTCATCGGACAACTCCTTGTCTCCAGCCTCATGGAGGGTCCCGCCCAGCCTCCTACTCTGTCTCTGCCAGCCAGTCCATTAACCCAGCCTCCGCTGGCCTCTGTAGATCCCTCAGGTCACCCTCAGCTCGCCAAACCCGGTAGGTCGTTGACGTCCTACTCCATCGGCTCCGTCTCCATCAGTCGCCCCCCCTGGTGTCACCAGCCCTACTTCCACCATGGCTCCTCTCTCCATGGACTCCACCATTGGCCGCAGTCCTGGCTGCGGTCTGGGTCCCTGCCTGGCTCCTCCTGCTCCTGGCTTCTTCCTGGTCCTTAGAACTGTCACTCCTTCTTTTTGCCTGCCCCTCATCTGCCCGTCATCCACCTCCAGAGCCCCTACCCTCCCTCAGTTGGGCTGCTCCACGGTGCGAGGACGTACCTTCTGGGAGGTGGGAGTACTGTAACATGTATATTCTGTTCTGTTTGGTTTAGTTTATCTGTGTTCTCGTTTGCCTGAGTTCCCTTGTTTGTCTCCATGGTTTTTGATTAATTACCTACACAACTGTTTCTGTTCTCCCTGATTTTTCCTTGTGCATTTAAACTCCTTGTTTAATTCAGTTCAGTGTCCAGTGTTGTTTGTAAATAGAGGTTGGTTTTTCCCCTGTGTTTACTCCTTGGATTTATTATTATTAAGACCGTCCTGGCTGCGGTCTGGGTCCCTGCCTGGCTCCTCCTGCTCCTGGCTTCTTCCTGGTCATTAGAACTGTCACTCCTTCTTTTTGCCTGCCCCTCATCTGCCCGTCATCCACCTCCAGAGCCCCTACCCTCCCTCAGTTGGGCTGCTCCACGGTGCGAGGACGTACCTTCTGGGAGGTGGGAGTACTGTAACATGTATATTCTGTTCTGTTTGGTTTAGTTTATCTGTGTTCTCGTTTGCCTGAGTTCCCTTGTTTGTCTCCATGGTTTTTGATTAATTACCTACACAACTGTTTCTGTTCTCCCTGATTTTTCCTTGTGCATTTAAACTCCTTGTTTAATTCAGTTCAGTGTCCAGTGTTGTTTGTAAATAGAGGTTGGTTTTTCCCCTGTGTTTACTCCTTGGATTTATTATTATTAAGACCGTCCTGGCTGCGGTCTGGGTCCCTGCCTGGCTCCTCCTGCTCCTGGCTTCTTCCTGGTCATTAGAACTGTCACTCCTTCTTTTTGCCTGCCCCTCATCTGCCCGTCATCCACCTCCAGAGCCCCTACCCTCCCTCAGTTGGGCTGCTCCACGGTGCGAGGACGTACCTTCTGGGAGGTGGGAGTACTGTAACATGTATATTCTGTTCTGTTTGGTTTAGTTTATCTGTGTTCTCGTTTGCCTGAGTTCCCTTGTTTGTCTCCATGGTTTTTGATTAATTACCTACACAACTGTTTCTGTTCTCCCTGATTTTTCCTTGTGCATTTAAACTCCTTGTTTAATTCAGTTCAGTGTCCAGTGTTGTTTGTAAATAGAGGTTGGTTTTTCCCCTGTGTTTACTCCTTGGATTTATTATTATTAAGACCGTCCTGGCTGCGGTCTGGGTCCCTGCCTGGCTCCTCCTGCTCCTGGCTTCTTCCTGGTCATTAGAACTGTCACTCCTTCTTTTTGCCTGCCCCTCATCTGCCCGTCATCCACCTCCAGAGCCCCTACCCTCCCTCAGTTGGGCTGCTCCACGGTGCGAGGACGTACCTTCTGGGAGGTGGGAGTACTGTAACATGTATATTCTGTTCTGTTTGGTTTAGTTTATCTGTGTTCTCGTTTGCCTGAGTTCCCTTGTTTGTCTCCATGGTTTTTGATTAATTACCTACACAACTGTTTCTGTTCTCCCTGATTTTTCCTTGTGCATTTAAACTCCTTGTTTAATTCAGTTCAGTGTCCAGTATTGTTTGTAAATAGAGGTTGGTTTTTCTCCTGTGTTTACTCCTTGAATTTATTAAAAGAACTCTCTTGGATTCTATTGCTTTGTCGTGTGCTTTATACTTAGCAACCTGTGACATTGATAGTAGAATGAAACACAAAGAAAATATTACATGTCAGTTTGTTTGTTTTTCAAGACCTGCAACGTCTATTGCTGTTTGATTCTGGCCATTGCTATTCAGGTCATTGTTAACATCTGCAAGAAGCAGGTGATTTTAAAACTGAAAGTACACACTATGAATTCAGTCATTGTGAGTTTCCTGGAACAGAGAACAAGGTCGTCATACACTCTCAGACTGGCTAAAAAGGTAGGACTCATCTCCTCAATAATAAATAATTACATTTAAATGGTCTACTGTTTATGTACAAAGTGCATACAGTAAAGATTGTTTATATTATTTTTTATTTTATTATTTTTTTTTTTTATTTAGCCATTTAGCAGACGCTTTTATCCAAAGTATAATTGATAATTTTATATTGCCATTTTAAATTCTTTGTATTCTTAAGCTTTACTATTAATTTGGAAGTTTCAAAATAAATCTTATTGTACTTGTACAATGACAAAGATATTCTATTCAATTAGCTCATGCTCTCTCTGTATCTAACAAGCCATTGTTCAGTAATAAATTCAATATAATAATTAAAATAAATGATGGACTTTGTCAAAGATGAGAGCTTTAGTGAGGAAATGTTGTTTTGGAGAGGTTTTTTTTCTCTTTTCTTTTATGCTACTATTAAATACTGTAAATACCTACTGTACCTGAAACAAATTAAATCACTTTATTTCATTTGCATCTTTCTTATTTGTTCTATTGTTTGTTTGTTTTTGCATCTTTGATGCAATTATTATTATTATTATTATTATTATTATTCATATTTTTATTTTTAATAGCACAGATCAAATAAACCAAAAATAACTACCCTGTGTTTTGATATATTGTTATTGTGAAATAAAATTACTCTAATCGTGAAATACGATTTTGGTCATATCGCTGGCCAAACTTTTGTGTTAACACCTATTGCTGAGTAAATTGAAATGCAGACAGAATGTATGTCATGCTCTTTGACACATTCTTTTTGATAACAGCTGGTGAATAAATATGAAAGAGACAGCGTTTTAAGTGTGTGTGCTATTAATTACAGAATTGAATGACAAGATGAATTGTAATCGAATTAAATCGCAAGTCACATTGTAGGAGCCTATTTTGCTTCAGTGCCATATTTTGATTCATGATATTCATATTTTGATTGATATATGAGATTCAGTGCCATATTTTGCATATCATGTGATGCATTTCATCTTTGAATATTTGTTTTATTGCTTTCATTTGTAAACTTACTGTACTCATGTATTCACTTTTATGGAATGCCAAACCTGACAAAATTAGAAATAAATAAATATACAAAGAAATGTAAAAATAAATAAATATACAAATACTATACTTTGATTTCCTTATGTATATTTGTTTATTTTTCCGCATTTTATTTATTTATTTATTTATTCTTTTATTTATTTATACATTTATTTGTTTCCACATTTATGTATTTATTTATGTATTTATTTCTACATTTCTTTGTCCGTAATGAGGAAGGCGTGTTTTATCTCAGGAATAGTAATTGAGTCAGAGTAGGCGAGGGGTAAGCTTTGAGGCCACAGTGACACCTTGTGGTGCCTAAATGAAATACAAGAAGTGTAGCCTACATGATGTGCCTGTTGATAGTGGGATGAATGGCTTAAGCCTAGTTCACACTACATGACTTTAAACGTCGGCAGATAGTTGTGCTGTTCAAACATGACTTGATTGTCTGTCTTGAAGTCGCTGTGGTGTTCACACTACGTGACACTATGTAAATGATCCACAACAGGGGGTGACACACTACACGAGCTGACAACAATTCTGTCACCCAACGACTCTATCAGGTCCCCAAACCACGTTTTGTCAACACGCGAGAAGTTGAATGGGAATGACACCAAACAACAAGTGAAAAAGGAGTTGTTTATTTGAAAATAGATGTCGAGAAGAAATCAGTGCTAATTAGAAATTAGCTGTTTGCATGATGATTTGTTCTGAAATATTCCACTCCATTTCTTGAGTCCAAACTTTTCTTAAAGCCACGTTGCTGCTGCTGTTTTTCAAAGCCACTAGAAGGCAAGCCTGCAACCTTTAGCCAAAAAATCATTAACGGCCAATGCTAACGCTTCCACTTTGGCAGTACGTGGGAAAGGAGACAAGAGGCTATTTTTTTTTTAATGGATGTCAATGGAGGAGAGGCTTCAATATGCTGAATAAACAGCTTTTCAGAGGAAACAGCTTATCATTTAATGAATTGACAGCCTATCGTCTAATCTTCAACATGTTTTACACTAAACAATACTTTTGGATTGAACTATTTTTAGAGTTTACACCTGGTGGGATTCAGCTTACAGCACTTCTCATTCATTCCTATGGTATCCGTAAACGGCGATTGAGTGTCGCACAACTCTGACTTTGATGTCAAGGCTGTAATGTGATTGGTTATTAAGGCACACGTGATCCAAGTTGACTGTTACACTTTCTCCAATAGTGAATAATACAGACCCTCGTATCTCCCAATACGCTCCGAAGTGGTATTCGAATGTATCTCATCATGCATCATGTTCTGGAAATAAATTGTGAAACTTTTTGACGAGATAAATAATAACTCCAAAATTATTAGGAATTCACTTTTGGCAGTAGAAAAAGCTCATCAAGAGCTTTCATTTGATATATATA
>NW_015653483.1:278312-285993 GCF_001515625.1 Sinocyclocheilus rhinocerous
ATAAACAGAAGATTTGAAATGGGTCTGTAATTTACCAGTTCACTAGTATCTAGTTGTGGTTTCTTAATAAGAGGCTTAATAATCGCCAGCTTATATGGTTTTTGGACATGACCTAAAAATAACGACAAGTTAATAATATTGAGAAGCGGTTTTTCTGCTACAGGTAACAACTCTTTCAGTAATTTAGTGGGTACAGGATCTAATAAACATGTTGTTGGTTTAGATGCAGTGATATGTTTATTTAGATCTTCCTGTCCTATAGTTGTAAAGCACTACAGGTTTTCTTTGGGTGCAATGAATGAAGCTGAATTACAAGACACTGTTGATTCTACATATGTCACCCGAGTTAATTCAACCCCTCGTCACGCGGGACGAGGCCTGGCAGGCCATCCCCGGAGTGTTGAGAGGGGTTATGGAGATAATAAAGTGAGGATATTCACTCCAATTCACTCGAAGACCCCCGCACTTCAGCGGCGTGGTCCCCACCTCAGTGCAGAGCAAGGACGCTCATGTCCTGCGCTCAGAGGTGATGAATTTGCTGGCAAAAGGAGCCGTGGAAATGGTTCCTCCAGCCCAGAGCGAGTCAGGCTTTTACAGCCGTTTCTTCCTCGTCCCCAAAAGAGATGGTGGCCCCCTCCTCGATCTCAGACACCCGAATCGCGCCCTCTTGAAGAGGTCATTCAGGATGATTACACTGAAACAGATCCTCGCGCAAATTCGCTCGGGAGACTGGTTCTTTTCTCTGGACCTGAAGGATGCATACTTTCACATCCAGATAGCCCCTCGTCACAGGCCATTCTTGAGATTCGCCTTCGAGGGAGTGGCTTATCAATATACGGTCCTTCCCTTTGGGCTGTCCCTGGCCCCCCGCACTTTTACGAAGTGCATGGATGCGGCTCTCTCCCCTCTAAGACAGATGAGAATCTGTATTATCAATTACCTCGACGACTGACTCGTTCTGGCCCAGTCGGAGGCAGAATTAATATCTCCCAGGACCCTCCTCCTCAGCCACCTGGAGTGCCTGGGACTCAGGGTCAATTTTGCCAAGAGCTCGTTACTTCCCAGCCAGCGAATTTCGTTCCTGGGAACAATTTTCGACTCAGCCCAAATGAAAGCTTTAGTCACGCCAGAACGATCTCTGGCCATATGGAGGCTGGCGACCTCCTTCGAGATCGGCACCGCTCGCCCTCTCGAAGCGTTTCAAAGGATGCTGGGCCTCATGGCAGCAGCATCTCCAGTCCTACAGTTGGGTCTGCTGCGTATGTGCCCCCTTCAGCGCTGGTTGAAACCACGGGTTCCATCCCATGCGTGACGTTACGGACACCTGCATATCAGGGTGAGTCAGGCCTGTGTATTGGCCCTGACCCCCTGGAAGAACTCCCACTGGATGGAACAGGGCGTGGCCATGGGGATGGTTCACAGAAGGACAGTTGTCACGATAGACGCCTCCAACTCAGGTTGGGGGGCACTGTGTGAGGGCATACCGACCTTCGGCCACTGGTCGAAGGCGGAAAAAGGCTTCCACATCAACTGCTTGGAAATGCTAGCAGTATGTCGAGCCTGTCAGTTCTTCCTGCCAGTCCTAAGGGGGCACCATGTGCTAATCCGATCGGACAATATGTCTGTGGTGTCCTACACAAATCGCCAGGGAGGCCTCTCCTCGAAGCGCCTCTTCACGCTGGTAGAGCGCTTCTTAGAGTGGGCTCAACCCAACCGGGCAAATTGAACCAGGGAGCGGACATGTTATCAAGGAGTTTGGATGAACCAGCTGTGGCTATCGGAGCTAACTCAGCTACTGATAGAGGCCCCTTGGCCTGTTGCACTGAGACAGGATCTCCTCACTCAAGCGAATGGGACATTATGGCATCCTCGGCCGACCTATAGGCCCTGCACCTCTAGCCGCTCGACGGAAGCCTTCGTGCCTCCCAGAGCGAGTCTTAAACACAATTTGCGTGGTCATCCGCTTCCAGAAGGGTTCTAGGAGGCTAAATCCGCCTCTTCCCCCTACCGTCCCTTCGTGGGACCTGCCCACTGTGCTGAGGGCCCTGAAGGGCCCCGCATTTGAGCCGCTACAGTCTGCCAACATTAGGTCGCTATTGCTGAAGACTGCTCTTTTTCTAGCACTGGCATCAGTAAAGCGATTAGGGGACCTGCAGGCGCTCTCTATTAGCCCTGCCTGCCTGGAATTCGGGCCTAACGACTCTAAAGTCGTCCTGAAACCAAGGCACGGTTACGTACCTAAAGTGCGCTCCACTCCATTCAAAGCACAGGTCATTACGCTCTCCACGCTTCCTCCAACTGAAGAGGACTTCGCAAGGTTTTATAACCTGGAAGTAAGTTCTGGTCCTTTTCGCTTGAAGTGACATGCGCTGCGTAAACAGATCTGGCAGAGAGCACTTGGCCGTATCACGCCCAAGTTCTCTGGCATTGTTTCACTTGTTAGCTCTCGACCCCTGGGTGTCGAAGTTACAGGAATACTCTGGAACGATTAACCAGGCCGGGTGTGACCTAGGAAGCTCAGTCCGTCTTAGCCTTGGGTTATTGTTAACTTCACGTTCCCGTATATCAGGGAACCGAGGTTACGTTAGTAACCATCCTGCTACTGGCATTAGCATCAGTTAAGCGAGTAGGTGACTTCCAGGCGCTCTCGATAAGCCCTGCCTGCTGTTCCCGCTTCGCTCTCGAGCCGCTTCAGCGACCGTGCGGATCTCAGCTTGCCCCCTGCCGCCATCTGGCGGACCTAAAAGAGCAAATTTAAAAGTGCAAATTTGTGGCGTTGTTGCAAATGTCGCACCGTCATTGCACCTCGTGCAGAACTTCCCTGCACGCTGATGACAGTGCATATTTGCTCTTTTAAATTAGTTATTTTAGGCTCGCCAGATGACAAAAAGTTGTTTAGGATGGAAAGAAACCTTCACACTACATACAATGGTAGATTTGTTCTCAGCTTTTGTTGAATTTTGATAATTTAAATTATGTTAAACAATATTTTATCTTTACTTTAAGATAAGGACAAAGGTGTTGCTAGGATGTGGCCATTAAAAAAAATGAATAAACCCACTGCTCCATCTTCAGGTACTGTAAATGATTTATTTTCTCTCATTTTCTCAGTGAAGTAGAACAATTAAGATATGAAACAGTGGTTAAATTATGTTGGAATCCAGCAAAATATATTGTGCAATATAGATGAAAATTACAACAGTAAAATAGCCCAAAATAAAAATAAAAAATTATATTGATTAAATATTATTTTTGATTAAACAGAGTATGATGAACCCTGGCGGTCCTTGGACTGGAAGTAAGTTCTGAAGACCTTTTTCCAAGTTAAGCTTATTACTTGACCCTCTGGAAAACTTGATTCTGATTGTTTAATGACAACATTCCATGGTCATATTTGTGTAATGACAACTAAACTGAATGACCATTGTCTCAGGCAACATTTTTCCTACATACTGATTTCATGCCTCTCGTAGCACTCTGAGGTCTTTTTTTCTCATATAGACAATGAGCAAAATAAGCCTTTACAAAAATGTAAATGGTTCAGAATCTGTGCACATCTGTTCATTTCTAAATTTTTATTTGCAGTTTTATTCAGCATCTTTTGTTGCTATACAACTTAAGTTGATGCTTTTCATCTTTCACTTTTTAGTTTTATTTAGTTTTATTCTGCATCTTGCATTTTGTGTTGCTATACAAGTTAATATGTGTTGATGCTTTTCATCTTTCAGTTTCTTTTTAAATTATCTTTCAAGCAAAGATAGACAAAATATTTTGTCAACAATAATCAACTTCAAACCTGGGAACAAAGAAATCAAGACTCTGAGAATTCTTCTGTATGGACCGCAAGGTGCTGGAAAATCAAGCTTCTGCAACTCTGTAAATAATACTCTCCAGGGGCGCATCACTACCAGAGCCCTGGCACAATCAACAGATACTGGTGGAAGTTTTACTTTGAAGGTAAAAACATTATTTTTGAGAGAGAGTGAGAGAGAGCGAGAGAGTCACGGTCATTTTCTGTTTTTTTTTCTTGTTCCTCTTAAGGCGGGCGTACACGGTGCGATTTTTGCTGTCGTTTGTAAAATCGTAGTAAATTCGTGTCCTGTGTGACTGCCTCCGTACAATTTTCGGATAAACTCAATCGTGACATGTGCCAGCTAGAGCTCACGACGTTCCGACCTTCAGAATCGCACCGTGTACGCCCGCCTTTAGCCTGAGTTCTCATTCATTGTTTCTGATTGCATACCTGTTGCTTGTCCCATTGGTTACTATTCCCTGTGTATTTAAGCCCTCATGTGTATTTGCCTGTGTTATGCATCTTTTGTGGATTAATGTAGCAGTGCTACGTGACAGAACACTAAAGCCCAGAAAAGATTTACAAGACATGGATATCTCCCCTCTACGGTGGCCCGGCCAGTAGTGCACAACACAACAAAATCTTCACAACACAACGAAATTGCTACAACACAATGGAAACAAGCCACAACACAGCAAAATTAGCACAACACAATGGAAATAAGCCAAAACACAACGAAATCTCCACAACACAATGAAATCGCCTCACAATGGAAATAAGCCAAAACACAACGAAATCTCCACAACACAATGAAATCGCCACAACAAAGGAAAGAAGTCACAACACAACAAAATTCACACAACAAAACGGAAATGCTCCCACTCCTTTTTCTTGGCCACTATAGAGGATGCGTTAAAACTAAGGACTCTAGAGGTAATGATCTAACGAAATTCAGATTTTGGGCATTTTACTATCATAAGCAAAGTCATTTATGGCTATGCGAATTTAAAGTGTCATTTAAAAATCCTGGTACAGTAAAAGCTCTCTAAAATTTGTATATTTTTAAACCATTAACTCTAGCACGAAGCCCATATTTTAGCTTTAAAGCATCGTGTAAGTGGCCGCGAGAAACAGCATTATGAAATGAATTCAACAGTAATAATGTGTGCAAGTTCAAGAGTCCATGAAAACATTTGTATGGTATTGGTATAGTACATTGTTCAAAGTTAAGAGTTTTGTTATTCCAGTACCACTATATAAAGTTTGCATTTTACACCTCTATTTGCAGTGTAGCATATTTTAGATGCTGTTTACACTAATTGACAATAGAAAGTATGGCAACACTTTATAATAACTGCATGCTATGAATCGTTAGTTAAGCATCAGTAAATAGTTAATACATCATTTATAAAGCATTGTCCCGACATTAATAGACATTAGTAAGCAGTTTCTAAATACAGCTATAAATGCTTTATTCTTCATTTATAAGCATGTGTATAATATGCTTAATAATTGTATTTTCATTCTTTATTAATGATCAATTTATCATTTCTAAATTAAGTATTACATTATTTACAAACCAGTTAGTAAGGAGTTGTCAGTGGTTCATGAGATCATTTAGAAAGTGTAAGTGATTAATAAACTATTTGAATGTTCATTTATACATCTTATTATTCAGGCATAAAGTAACAATTACTCAGTGCGTTAATTAATGCTTTATCAACACGTATTCGTGATTAATTCAGGTAGTTATAAAACATTTACTACTTGTCAGTTAACTATTTTTGTGAGCCCATCTAAAGTGAGGACTATTTATGCCTCGTAAAGCATTTACAAATCAGATGTAAAGGCTCAGTTATCTTCTAAACAGAAAAAGGAAAGAAACACAACACAGAGGGATACAGAAAATAGAAATATGTATTTTCATAAAAATAATTACACTGTACAACTGTACACCTCATATAAAATGAAAAATAAACCTCTGCAATGCCATAGAAAAATTTAAAATCCTGTACACCTCCAGAAAACATAACTGTGCACCAAAATGAAACTAGGCATCTGCAATCTGATATAAAAATACTGTAAAAATAAAAATTTCTGTAAAGTACAAACATTGCTGAATAAAAATTTACGAGTGCAAACACTGGATTACAGAAGTGCCAAAATACAACAAATAACATTTTTATAAAACAATAACAATAATATAATAAAATATGTCAAAACTGTGTCAAAACTACCTCAGTACTAACTTTCAAACATTAGAGAACAGCAGTTCAGATCGTGGATGAGTTTAGGTTCATTGTACAACTTTAGTTTGTTTTAGTAAGATTTAGTGTGAAAACTTCCCCAGATCCTAAGTCAGTTCACTTTTGTTTTAGGGGCAGCAGCTTACCGGAAACCTTAAAGGCTTTGATAGTATCTTGTATAGCTGGATCCTCATGAATTGCAGCAGCACACTGTGTGGCAAATGCACTAAGTTTAACCTGACTGCTGTGTTTTTAAGGAGTTCCTTATACTTGTCATGTGCAGTGATGTACAGCTCTGCGATTGGAGCATTGACCACCACTGTGTTCCGGTCCACACCAACATGCTTGAAAGCAGCTGACATGGTCCCTCCCCTACTGAAGTGCCGAATAATTTTTTTGTATCGGGCCACCACCTGCTGTGGTGTTTGAGCTGTAATTAAAAGAAAACAGAATAAGTGTTAGTAGTTGGTTTAATTATTCTTGCACACCCTTTGACACACACACATTTGACTCATAGATTGTTCCAATCTACAGTATGACACAGAGTGTGCAATTTTTTTTTTTTAACAGTGCTTTAGCTAACCAAAGAATATTTATCTTAAGGGAAGTTTCTGTAGTTTGCTGTAAGTTCTTCCAGAGTGAAGTAAATGGTAGCTTATTAAGTTATGATTGAATGCAATAAATGCAGCTTAAGTCACCCTCTCATTTTGTTTTAAAGGGTTAGTTCACCCAAAAATGAAAATTAGGCTGTTTTACTCAACCCAGAGTCATCCTAGGTGTATATGACTTTCTTCATTCAGACGAATCCAGTCAGAGTTACATAAAAAATTGTCCTGGCTATTCCAAGCTCTATCATTGCAGTCAGCGGGTGTTGCAGTGCTTCAGTCCCAAAGAAGTGAATTAAAAAGTGTCCATCCATAAAAAAAGTGTCTCACACGGCTCCGGGGGGTGAACAAAGGCCTCCTGTAGCGAATCGATGCGTTTTTGTAAGAAAAATATCCATATTCAAAACGTAATAATCACTTTAATCTAGCTTGCGCCAATAGTTGTACACTGAAGCAGTTCCGGGCTGATGACGCATGAGGTCAGCGCTGCGCATGCGCTGATGAGTCTCGTGAAAACCAACGTTTGTTTACAGGATCAAAGGAAGCAAAGTTTCCTTACTTTAGCAAAGGAAAACCAGTCTCCTCTTGGCTTATATCGAAATCCTCTGACATTCTTCTTTACAAATCCTCGTTTTGTACTTCTAATTCGTGACCGTTGTTTTGTTTTGATCTCTCCGCTGCGTTTCCGTGTACGTCACTTCTGAGCGGCGCATGCGCAAAGCTGACCTCATGCACTAGCGAGCATCCGATGTAAATCATGTTTTCAAAAAAGAAGAAGTCACACTGTTAGGATTGTTCCAACGTGCTCTGACGCAAAATTATAATCTCACATAGTGTTTATTAATTTTACGGGTCAGCTAACTGTGAGGTGACACTGCAGAGTGTATTTTTCAAGTGTTTATATGTGTAATCGCTTTGCTAGTTGAATTAATTCATTACCATACAAATAAATAACCTCTCCGGCACTCCCACGGACGGTTAGCTCACGCGCAGGTAACGTTACTGCAAGTGTGGATGAACAAATACTGAAGTTACAG
>NW_015653483.1:286111-286894 GCF_001515625.1 Sinocyclocheilus rhinocerous
TTGCCTGTGTGTCACCAAAGCCTGTAGTTGGCGCTAGCGAACATCCGATGTAAAGTCACGTTTTTTAAAGAAGAAGAAGAAGTCACACTGTTAGGATTGTTCCAACGTGCTCTGACGCAAAATTATAATCTCACATAGTGTTTATTAATTTTACGGGTCAGCTAACTGTGAGGTGACACTGCAGAGTGTATTTTTCAAGTGTTTATATGTGTAATCGCTTTGCTAGTTGAATTAATTCATTACCATACAAATAAATAACCTCTCCGGCACTCCCACGGACGGTTAGCTCACGCGCAGGTAACGTTACTGCAAGTGTGGATGAACAAATACTGAAGTTACAGTGGGCTTTATCATGATATCAAAAGAAATTACTGATTACTTATTAATATGATAATGTTCTGTAACGGTGCTTTCAGTCATTGATTTAATTATTTTCTCAAAACTGTTAAATTATATAAAATAAAAATATTTAGATGCCTTTATTGAGTTTGCATTTATCAAATATTTTTGTTTTATAGATTTGATGCTTAGTTATAATGTGAGTTTACTTTTATAAGCCACTTTTTTGCGTGAAGTTATGCTCAGTAATGTTCCAGTGTGCTGTAAAAGAAAAGATTAATCTTTTTGTTTCAAGTTGAAAGTTGTTTGCTGATGTAAGTGCAACCACAATACAATTTATTTCACCAGAAAATACTAACTTTTTCTGTGTGCAATAATAATCAATCAATAAATAAATAAATTATTATTGTGTCCACTTTACATTAAAGTTCACTTTGACTGGTT
>NW_015653483.1:288168-304897 GCF_001515625.1 Sinocyclocheilus rhinocerous
GTGAAGTTATGCTCAGTAATGTTCCAGTGTGCTGTAAAAGAAAAGATTAATCTTTTTGTTTCAAGTTGAAAGTTGTTTGCTGATGTAAGTGCAACCACAATACAATTTATTTCACCAGAAAATACTAACTTTTTCTGTGTGCAATAATAATCAATCAATAAATAAATAAATTATTATTGTGTCCACTTTACATTAAAGTTCACTTTGACTGGTTACTAATGTTTAATACTCATTAATAAATAGTTCACAGCTGTGTTCACTTTACATTAAGGTTCGCTTTCACAGGTTATTAACGTTTGTAACTCATTAATAAAATGGTTCACAGGTGTTCACTTTACATTAAGGTTCGCTTTCACATGTTATTAACGTTTATAACTCATTAATAAATGGTTCACAGGTGTTCACTTTACATTAAGGTTCACTTTCACAGGTTACTAACGTTTAAGGTTCGCTTTCACAGGTTACTAACGTTTATAGCTCATTAATAACTTGTTCACAGGTGATCACTTTACATTAAGGTTAGCTTTCACAGGTTACTAACATTTATAACTCATTAATAAATGTTCACAGGTGATCATTTTACATTAATGTTCGCTTTCACAGGTTACTAACGTTTATAAATCATTAATAAATGGTTAATTACATTAAGGTTCACAGGTAATATTGAAATTAAAATGTTCAATATTAATATCTCATCAAGTCATGGTTGTGCTTTTATGATTTTTCCCCCAAAATAAAAATCAAGATGATAATTTCATCTTGATAAACAAAATATATCAGTTTCTAATCATTGCTGTGGATAGGCATCATGAACTTTGCGGATAATCATGGGTAAGGTACAGAGTAGATTGTGGTAAGAAACATTGTAAGTGACACAAGCCATGAGATATAAATGAGAAAACCATAAATACAACACCCTTCAGTCTTGCTATAATAGTAAATTTTTGCTGCCTCATGAAATAAATCAGGAATCTGGTTTTGAGTGAAATAAGTATTAATAAATATATGTGTTAAGCATTTATAACATGTGAGTAAAAAATGGCTCACTATTTGGCAGGTATTGCATCAAAATCACCCCTTTATTCATGCATTTATAACTGCATATCAATGATTTATAATGCATTTGTAAATGAGTTATTAGTCATTAATGAACACCTTTATAAACGCTTTATAAAGGGAACCTTAATGTAAAGTGTTACCAAGTTAATTAATTATGAAGTGAGTTTAATTGGGCAATATAGCATTATTTACTAGTATCAACCCTTATCAACAAGTCTTTGTAAAAAGAATGGTTAGCAGATTTATTTGTAAGGTAACAGCCTCGACAGCTGTGCTGAATTAATGTTCAGTGTTTGTCATTTAGAAACAAAGCAAGTAACTGTCTTAATGAATGGATCATTGAATCATTGACTCAATCCATTTGTTCAAAAACCGATTAATTCAGGAATTAACCACCACAGTGTTGCTCTGAGATGCCCAAATGTTCTGCTCAGGCTTTGTTTGGAACTATTTTCATTGGTGAAACAGAAAAAAAAGACAATGTTGTGTCTAATATGTAACTCGCTCAATATTAACTTCTTGTTTGTTGAACTGTTATATAAAATCAATATCACATTTGCGATTGCGCTCAGCACTCTTTGGCACTCTTGCTTATGTGATATTACTTGACTACATTATATCTTATAAATATATATATATATATACACTGAACAAAATTATAAACGCAACACTTTTGTTTTTGCCCCCATTTTTCATGAGCTGAACTCAAAGATCTAAGACTTTTTCTATGTACACAAAAGGCCTATTTCTCTCAAATATTGTTCACAAATCTGTCTAAATCTGTGTTAGTGAGCACTTCTCCTTTGCTGAGATAATCCATCCACCTCACAGGTGTGGCATATCAAGATGCTGATTAGACAGCATGATTATTGCACAGGTGTGCCTTAGGCTGGCCACAATAAAAGGCCACTCTAAAATGTGCAGTTTTATCACACAGCACAATGCCACAGATGTCGCAAGTTTTGAGGGAGCGTGCAATTGGCATGCTGACTGCAGGAATGTCCACCAGAGCTGTTGCCCGTGAATTGAATGTTCATTTCTCTACCATAAGCCGTCTCCAAAGGCGTTTCAGAGAATTTGGCAGTACATCCAACCGGCCTCACAACCGCAGACCAATTGTAACCAGCATCTTCACCTCCAAGATCGTCTGAGACCAGCCTCCCGGACAGCTTCTGCAACAATCGGTTTGCATAACCAAAGAATTTCTGCACAAACTGTCAGAAACCGTCTCAGGGAAGCTCATCTGCATGCTCGTCGTCCTCATCGGGGTCTCGACCTGACTGCAGTTCGTCGTCGTAACCGACTTGAGTGGGCAAATGCTCACATTCGACATACAGGGTTATGGCCTATGCTAATTTCACCCTCACACTCTCATGCTGATATCACGAGACAGCTTTTCACCTTGACAAGAAATATCATCACACTTTAATATTGTGAGATCTCGTGGCTCAAGATCTCGTCACACCCCTATCAATGAGCGACACACAGAAAGCAGCAAATCACAGGTAGATTTGGTAGCGATGTTCATATACTCAAAATCCTGCCACTTGTATGTGTACAGCTCTTCATGCTCCCCCGCCCCTGCCCCGTTTGACTTGTTATTTGCAAGGACATTTCTTCTGGGAGGGGGAAGCAAAGTCACAGTCATGTTCTGTTTGGCTTTGTTTTCCTTGTTTCTGTAAGTCTTATTCTTGTTCATTTTGTTGCCATGGTTTCTGATTACGTTACACACCTGTTTCTTGTCCCATTGATCAGCATTGTTATGTATTTAAGTCCTCAGTTCTCTCTTATACATATACTGTTTAAAGTAACAAACAAAACAACAAACAATGTTTGGATTTTATTTCAGTGCAACACATACAAAATGAGGAAGGACAAGGCTGGCTCTTTTTATCCTTTCACCTTCACTGGCATTGCTGGTATGCAAAATGAAAGTAACTCAATAAACAAACAATGTTTGGATTTTATTTTCAGTGCAACACATACAAAATGAGGAAGGACAAGGCTGGCTCTTTTTATCCTTTCACCTTCACTGGCATTGCTGGTATGCAAAATGAAAGTAACTCAATAAAGACTGATGACATCAACAGATTATTAAATGGTCACATCATCGATGGTTACACTGTAAGTATATTTAATTTAAGAAATTTAAGCATTCAGGCTTTTCATAAAATGTTGTAGTAAACTTTACTATAGCTACATGATAAAGAAACCGGTGAAAAATAAATGCATGCAGAGCAACTAGAACAATCTTTTAAATTTGTTGAAATTCTGGAATTGTGGATGAACTGATTGCTTTTTAGTGCAAAAATGTATCATGATTGCAATACTACAACATTTCAAGTGGTTTATTACCACTTGAATTTTTTTTCTCTTTTCTTGCTTTCTTTTTTTATATGATGCACTTGTGGTTTATTTACTGATTCTGTCTGCTCAGTTTAACCCAGTAAGTTCAATTACTGAAGGCGACCAAAAATACAAAAGAAACCCCATACTGAAAGACAAGATTCACTGTCTGGTGGCTGTTCTTCCTGCTAATACTGTTTCTGTGATGCATGAGGATGTATTTGGGCAAATGGGAGCAGTTCGGGACAAAGCACGAGATCTGGGTGAGTCATATTGAATCTACATCTTTATTCACAAAAACAATATGTTGGGTGGATAAGTATATCCAAATAATATAAACAGTCAATAATCATTGAGAAAGCTGCACACCATACTAAAAAACAAAGGGGACGTAAAATTATCAATATCATCATTTGAGTAAATTTTCAATATGTTATATTGTGGAATATTTATAATTCATTGTATCACAGACATTCCGCAAGCCATAATCATGACCAAGGTGGATGAAGTGTGTCCACTAGTTAAAGATAATCTTGAGAAGATCTACAAGAGCAAAATCATAAAACAGAAGGTATAGTACTTTAAATTTGCGACCAAGGTAAATTTGGCACTGATATAATAGAGTTTATTATATTTTACATGGAAAATTAAAGGTTTTGATATATGATATTAGATGATTAATGTGGGATTCAGTCTCATTACATATTTCATGTGGCAGATTAGGTGTGACCTATATTCTTTGTCCTTTTATTTTCTGTCATCTGTATATTAAAAGTATATATATATATATATATATACATATATATACAATGAATAGACAGTAAATCTTTCTGATTTCCAGATTGTGTAGGATGTTTTTTTTTTTTTGATGAAGCAATGTATACAATTGAATAACAATGCTATACGTTAAGGTACATGCATATAATGCTGTTTAGCAGACAGTTATAGCTGCTGTTAGTGGTAGTTTATATTTGTATAACCATACATTGTTATATCAATGTTCAGTAAAGATGGATAAAGGTATTTATACATTGTTTTAATAATTGTGTATCTCATAATTGTACTGTGTGTTTAAAATAATTTCCTTTAGTGCTCCATATCCATTTGCTAATATCAGTGAAGATGTGTGTAATAGTATCTTTCAGTGATCTGTGGGTGAGATGTGCCACTAAACCCGCTTTTAGAGATATTCCCACATGTATTTTATAAGTCATTGTTCTTGTTATATTATGTTATTGTGAGTTCAGTGATATTCATATATATATATATATATATATATTGTTTGCAGTTGTTTCCTGTTCTCATATAAATAAATATATGTGGAAGGGACCTTCATGAAGGGATTCAGTTATTCAGTTATTCAGTTTCATTTAGAATGTCCCTACAAAGGGTTCAAAACTGTGGTTTGGAATTCACCCAGTTTGTGCTAAAATCAAGTCACACTCACATTACTCACAAATACTCACAATACTGAAGTCAATGCATTTTTCCACAGCCTAACACCACACCCCTAAACCTAACCTTAACATATTTTAGTTTTAATTAAAAAAAAAGATACCTAGCTGTTTGAATGCTATGGTAGTCAATCAATTCACGTCAATGGTTGAATTTTGTGTAGTCTACCAGATGCAAAGTTGTATTTTGCAGATAAAGAGTGCACCAAATGAAAAACCATATTACAACTGAATTAATCAAAATAAAAATAAAAATACATCCACATAGTGTTTACAGAACTGAACAATTAGTTGTTAAAGAGTACAGTATTTGGAAGTTGTGTTTTCCAAAAACAAAATGCAAAGTTATCACATGACTATATTCTGGCTGACTTTAAAGTAGGACATTAAAGCTGCAGTATATAACTTTTTTGGTTAAAAGAATAACAAAAATGAGTTATTGAACAAGTACCTAAGACATCAGTGTTCAAATCTGTCTACCTATTTAACACAATATGCAATGGTAAACTCAATTCAATTCACATTTATTTGAATAGTGCTTTTCAGAATTATTGTTTCAAAGTAGCTTTACAGAAGGTGCATGTTCCTACATTACAATAAAAAAGGTAATGTCTATATAATAGACTGTACAGGTATCAAGCAGATAATGCAATTGTGTAGTTAACAATAGTTTGTATTTAATATGCACTGCGTAGCTACTGTTCATAATATTTGCAAGCACAAGGTAATGATGTATATTTGATCACATGTACTGGAGCAGAAGTTATGGGATGCGCTATGTGTATGCATGGCTAAAAAGACATGTCTTCAATCTATATGTAACCTTCAAACAAAAGGCATCTTAATGAAATCTCTCACTCTAACAGGTTTTCCCCCACCCTTCTCTTTCTAGTCCCATCTGTAGAGCTTATGGGAATCATGAGGGTTACTCTGGAACAGTAAATTTTTCATAGATCGGCAAACCTGTCTCTTTACAGCACCCTCATAACTGTTTTCACAATTCTTTCAGAATAAAGGGAAGAGAAAAAGAAAAAAAAAATCTCTGAGTAAGCTTAGCCTGCTGGGAAAAAGTTGGCTGATCCATCAAACCTGCTCTCGCTCTTGGCCCTATTCAGCCTTGTTAGCTAATTGAATATATGAAAAGTGGGGATACAGATCTGAGTGGGATTTTCACCAACCCAGGTCTCATCTTATCTATGTTTTATCAACTCAACCTCATTCTTAAATCATAAGCATTTTAATAAGAATCGTAATGCAAACATTATGAATGTTGTAATGTGAAACTTGGATGTCATCACTATGGGATATGACCAGATGTGTGAGCGCAGCTGATTCATGCATGCAAATCTCTCTCTCTTCCTTTCTTTCCCCACTTGTCTCATCCATCTTTCCTGTTCCTTGTTTCATCCCACATTTCCTCCTTTCCCCCCTAACATTTCATTCTTACATTTTTCTTGCATTTTTTACCCTTTCTCTCCCACAACACAATTCCTCCTCCTCGCCTCTCTCTGGCCACGTACACACTGTAACTAAATACACTTTTCACTCCTTTTCTCAATGCTCAATCACAATTTTATACATTTATACGTTTGGTTGTATAGAGAAATTATCTATCTATCTATCTATCTATCTGTCTATCTGTCTGTCTGTCTGTCTCTCTGTCTGTCTGTCTGTCTCTCTGTCTGTCTGTCTTCATTCATCAACATATTCTGAACACAAAAAGTTCCATTCATGTTTTTTATTCGCAGCTGTAAGATGCCAAATCATTGCTTTATTTCATACATGCATATCACGTCGGGATATTCCATAGACACACAGAATGATCATAGGAATTCTAGCTCTCTAGTTTTGTCTAGCTGAATACTTTTGTGTATCTCACTTAGCTTTTTCTCAACAGTAATTTTCTCGTCTTCTATCCTAATGGGGGAGACAATACTGTAGTACACAGAAAAAAGAATATGCACATTTGTATGTATACAATACATTTTTTTAGCAATGTGTTCCATATAAACAGAAAAAATTCAATGTCATATATTTACTTTACTTTGCTTTACTTTATTGTCTGTACGGTTCCCCTTCGGGAACTCGAGCTGCGTCGGAAAACGCTAGTGGAACGCCTTCAGCGATACCAAGCTCTGAATCATATGTGTAATCAGTCGAATCGATGGGCGAGACGTCAGAGGCGGGTGACGTCATGACCAGGAAGCTTTAAAAGCATGTGAGGTGCAGCCGGCGCTTGGACAGAAATTCATATTTGACACTGACATAAAAAAACACAATAAACACTTACATATCTATAAAACAAACAGGACACACATTTGTCCCCATGAAAAAAACACAAAAATACAAAACACTTTATATGTTTGTATATGCCTACACACACACACACACACACTAACTCACAGAATATATATTACCTCAATTAAGAATTTGGTTTAAAACAGTCACCGCCAATGGAACAAATTACTTTTTATATATCTTCTCTTTACCTAGTCGTATATGCAGACTACGCCCCGAAGGGAGGGCCTCGAAACAGGAATGGAGGGGATGAGTCTGGTCAGAATATACTGTAATTGCATTTTCCTCCATGAATCATGAGAACAGGTCTTGCATTCTGCTCTGTCTCTGACCGATAATCTTATTTGCTTTGTTAATTACTCGTGTTAGTTTATTTCAATGTTAGACTACCATACCACAAAACAATGTTATATGTTAAAATACTTTCAATCATCGATCTATAAACGATGGCCAACACCATCTCTAACTGATTTTGATATGATTGGATCATTTTGCATGTGATGGCTCATATGGTGAAAGAATGTTTAGAAGTTGTGAAGAGATGACAATTTCACAGAGAATCAATTCAGTTTTTTTGCACACAGGTGCCATAACAAAATAAGAGATTCAAACTTGGTGTGAACAAGAAACTGATTGTTTTGAGGAAAAAAAGCCCATCTCATTCAAGAATTGATTTAAAGCGATTGAGGGAAAACTCTGCCCAACTTTGCAGTGTGCTCTTGGCACCTCTCTCTCTCTCTCTCTCTTTCTTTCACTGGACCGGATGGATCGTTAAGAGAAAGCACTGCATCTGGCGGATGCGTTGCTGTGTGCTGCATGCGGGTCTTTTTAAATAATGAATGAGATGTGGTGCTGTCATAGAGGCTTTTGCCTACTGTTAAACACTGCACTGACGGCTGGCACAGCGACTTGTTAAAGTGTTAGAGGCCTACACCTCCGCCAGGAATTTATGAGGGTCTCCAGAAACTTCCACCGTATCCATTCTGCTCAAGGTCCACTCCAGACACTCTCTCTATCCCTCTCTCTCTTCTATCTCCAGTTTTTGTGCTTCCTTGTTCTGTTCCTCCATCTAATGCACCCCTCGCTTCCTCTCTGTCCATTTCATCTCTCTCTCAGGCTCTCCCTAGTTTTCAGTGGTACTAATAGTCTTCTATCCATCGTCTTGGTGTGAAAGAAAAAATAATCAGCTCTTCCCCGCTCATTACGTTGTGGACTTGTACCAACGAATGAATGTTTAGCCCTCAAGGGTGTGGAAGTGTGATGGTCCCAGGGATGATGGGATGTGTTCATGGACGAGCGGAACGTGTAAATGGTGTGAAGACTGGGTGTCATTCCGAACGGGATGGGAGTGGAGTGGAGCTGTTAGCGTGCCTTTGTCTACCAAAGACCCCTTCCCGATCACGATGACCACAATCCACGTGCTGCCCTTGGGTACATCTTTGCATTTAGAGGAAGAGTAAATGAGAGGGGGATGACTGCTTGGGGGGGCGCGGAGAAAGGGAGGAAAAAGTGCAAAAGGAGAGGACAATGGAGAGAAAAAATGCACTGGCAAATTAGGCACCCTCTCATATTCGAATAGTCCGACAAGATTGTACGAGCTCTGGCAGAAACGGCTATTAGTCATTTTTCCGGGGGGGATGAAATCTTCCCATTTTTTCCGTCTTTGTTCTGTCTGCTCACTTCTTCCCTCATTTCAGGCAATTTGAACTCCATTTGCAAGAGTGCAGATGCTGCTGGAAAGCAGATATGTTTTACTTTGTTTGAAATATACATTCAGGCATAATGAAGCTAAACCCTGACCAGGGCTCTGTCGTCATTTAAGTGCTGGTAGTTTGCCGGCTCTCTGATGAATGTGTAGGTAAAAACCCAGCACGATATGTCCGCACTGCTCGCCTGACTAGGATGAGAGCGTCAAGATGGAAAAATTATATAGCGGGGCCTGGTCTGCCAAATGAATAGGCATACTGACAAATTGAATCGAGTTGCATCAGAGGGCCTCCATTTAATCTCCCAAGTCTTTTTTGCCCATTAAAAGAGTAATTCAGCGCCCATCACGTCTGTGGGTCCTGCCACCCTGCGAGCTGCTCTTTATATTCTAGCTACTCATCTCTGCCATTTCAGCTATGCGTCTGAGTGCAAGCTGTGTTTTAAAGTGTCTGTGTGTGTGTCCATTTGTGTGAGGTTTGATTTAATGATTTTGCGGTTGTCCTCCTTCATCATTGATGGTTTAGGAGACTGAGGAGATGGAGTCATTAATGGGATGAAGTTTATCATATACATTCATGGTGATGTGTGATACTACTTCCTTAATTGTGTGTTAAGTCTCAGACCATGATGAAAAATGGATCATAAGTGAGTTTGTGACCAACACTATAGGGAGGATTTGTTTACCTGTCCATTGACATGCATGATGTTTCAGTGCCCCCTTCTGGTCAGATATTAGAACACCTGTACATCCTTTGGATAGTAAATAAACAGTAGGTAGTGCATAACAAAACCACTTTTGTTGGATATTTTACCACACAAATCAGTAAATATAAATCAGTATTTATTTATTTTTTTTTTTTTTTTACTCATTGTTTTGTGTGTGTAACATGCACATATTATATAAAAAAGGCACTTTTTAAAAATGTTGCTAAAAAATGCATTTGCAGGACACACAGAAGGTTTGAGTTCCTTTCCCATCCCCTCAGAAAAGTGTCCCTTCCTCATCTTCTTTCCTAATGGAGACAATATGAATTGCTCTGACATTTATCTCACACTAACAGCATATCTGATTCCTTACAGCTATAAAAGTCCAGCAGGTAAAGTTTATGTGGGTGTCTTAAGTGTATTACAAAGCATCTTTACAAATTGCATTAGTGAGTCATTGCCTTCTCTCTGTTTTCAAACTGTCTTGATCCTCTGTGCTAGTGATAAACACTCCATACTTCCAGTCTCATCACTTGGCAAAGGAGCGGGCAATATGTGGTCAGAAAAAGAAAAGATGAAGAAGAAAAGGATGAGGAAGATTAAAATTGTAAGGGCAGGGAAATGTATTTATTTATTTAAGTTTAAGTTTTAGTTTAAGTTTTGTTTTTTTTTACCACCAAAAAATCTAACTTTTTTTTTTAACTTTTAATAATTAAAAAAAATATATATATATATATTGACAAGAAAATGACAAGTAAATGATTTTTGTCCATTTTTCTTTTGAATAGGTTTATGTTTTCATGTGTTTTAAAGAGCAAAAAGTGCTATCTGACAAAGCATTCCATCTTCGATTTTTTTTGTTGTTTTTTTTGCTTCTGTCGGTTGTGTGTAAAATCCATGTGTGTGATGTGATGCTCTCCCTCCCTTGCACCGTGTGCCCCTTAAAACGTGAGTGCGGCCCATAGGAGCCACCATGGGAGTTCTGACGAGCATGCTTTGATAGTGTGTCAGAGCAAATTAGCTTCTGTGTGGAGGTGCCTTGGCACACAAAGCCGCTTCCACTCCTGCCATCACCCCGCATATGTGCACAAGATTATAATTAATAAGCAGGCCCGTCAATCACACTTTAATAATAATAATTTAGCATTTAGGGGGCAGAGTGAGGTTATTGGCATCTGTGCCTTTGATGTGGAATATGAGCAGGCTAATAGGAAGGCGATGAGGCAGAGAGAAAGGGAGACAGAGAGGGATGGAGGGACAATACTTGCCCCATTCAGCATCTGGATGTCACTATCGACATGAGCTTATGTGAGATTGACTCATCTGTAGCAACCCATTTTGGACACTTGCAACCTAGTTTTAAGCATGTGTTATATCAAAGGTGTCTGCTTCATTAGTCTATTGGTTGCAGTGTATTGTGAAGGTATGATTTATTATGCTACAGTCAGTTCTGTCCCTCGAATCTGATTGGTCATGCTGCATTCCAAGAGCTCTGATTTGTCGGCGATGCTTTCTGTTACTTATGCCACTAGGTGTCAACAGGTGCAAAATAAAACGCAACAGAGCTTGTAATAAAAGGAGAATCAACATTGGCTTGGCTTTGGAAATGGAGAGGGATTTGAATTTAGGGAGGCAGAGAGCGTTTTTATTACTCAAGAGGTAAGGTTTTTTTTATTGAATATACGCTATATTGCCATATGTAGCTCTCTAACAGAGTTCATTGTAAAGCATTACTAATTGAATATTGTATGAGCAGTAGGATCTCTTTTTTAGTTATGACAGGGAATTTACTTTTTATGTATACGATCTCTCTCAGATATACACACAAACGTATTTACTGTAATTTGTGCAGAATTTTAGCATGTTTGCTAATAAAGGCAAACATGTATAGAGCTAAATCGCCCAGATACCAAAAGCCGATACCACACAGCTTGTGAACAATGCTGTGTCCAGACAAAGAAACAGAGAGCAGAATGGAGTTATTAGAGATTAGGGATATCTATGGAGTACATCTGTATAATAAATATAATGTTAAACATTCAATACGCCGGTATAGCTGATGTGCGCGAGTTGATACGCAAAGCAGATTGAGCGCGCGGCGGCACAAATGCGCGAGCTTCTCGAGCGAAAATCCCTTTCTCACAGACATCACTAATCACTAGTTTGTTGTTCGGTCGGATATGTCAAAAGCAAGTAAAACAATTCACAAGTTACACCCTCAGACCCCAGAGAGTTAAGTTACTTGACGGTAAGGAGAGAGAGCACACTGCTGTTGCATGATCTTGATTATAGCTACTGTTCAATAGTGAGCTCACGCGCATCATTTGGATTAAAACTAAATGAATATAAAACAAACAAAAATTATAGGGGCATTCACTGTAAACATTTATTTTAAACGTCAAGCATACACGACTTTATTTAAAGCGAAAGTGAAACTAGCAGCCTGTAAGTGTTTCTCTCGTTCTGCACCAATACAAATGCTTACATGTTTTGCTTGCTTGACGTAGGCTATAATTGCATTATATGAGTGGCTTTGGAATATAAGTAGCAGCACATTTCAGATGATAAAAAACGCAACTTGCATTTCAGGAAATATGTTCATTGCTGTTACATGATTTATGTATAACCAGTGGTTCCTTGCATTGTCACAACGTCTTGTGATTACAATGGACCAGCTCTAATGTGCTATTAAATTAAAAAATGAAATAAGATAATAAGATAACAACAAAATGAACAGTGAAAGTAACAAAAACTTGTACAATACATTTTAATGGACATAATTAAGTGTGAAAATAACTGAAGGAAATATCTATTTGCTAAATGAACTAAGCCAACTAACGTTATCCATATTCTTTTGGTTTCTGTACCCAGTATTTAAAAAAATAATAATTACAAATGGCATGAAAACACAGGTATCGGTACTCAGTATCGGCAAGTACATAAAATAAAAGTAGCTATCCGTATTGGCCTCGTTCTGAAAAAAGTGGTATCGGTGCATAGGCTACCTAATAAGGTGTATACTGAATTTGTACAAACCTGGTAAAAAATAACTAGAAGGGCCTAGGGGTGTGCGATATATATCGTCTGCGATAATATTGTAATTGTTCAGGCCTGATATTGCATTTATACAGCAGTTCGATGGCACGAGTGTGTAAATACTAGGGCTGCACGATAAATCGCATGCGATATTTAACGCGCATCTTGTCAGAAAGCCGGTTCTGTAATCAGATAAAGGCAAACATGTATAGAGCTAAATCGCCCAGATACCAAAAGCCGATACCACACAGCTTGTGAACAATGCTGTGTCCAGACAAAGAAACAGAGAGCAGAATGGAGTTATTAGAGATTAGGGATATCTATGGAGTACATCTGTATAATAAATATAATGTTAAACATTCAATACGCCGGTATAGCTGATGTGCGCGAGTTGATACGCAAAGCAGATTGAGCGCGCGGCGGCACAAATGCGCGAGCTTCTCGAGCGAAAATCCCTTTCTCACAGACATCACTAATCACTAGTTTGTTGTTCGGTCGGATATGTCAAAAGCAAGTAAAACAATTCACAAGTTACACCCTCAGACCCCAGAGAGTTAAGTTACTTGACGGTAAGGAGAGAGAGCACACTGCTGTTGCATGATCTTGATTATAGCTACTGTTCAATAGTGAGCTCACGCGCATCATTTGGATTAAAACTAAATGAATATAAAACAAACAAAAATTATAGGGGCATTCACTGTAAACATTTATTTTAAACGTCAAGCATACACGACTTTATTTAAAGCGAAAGTGAAACTAGCAGCCTGTAAGTGTTTCTCTCGTTCTGCACCAATACAAATGCTTACATGTTTTGCTTGCTTGACGTAGGCTATAATTGCATTATATGAGTGGCTTTGGAATATAAGTAGCAGCACATTTCAGATGATAAAAAACGCAACTTGCATTTCAGGAAATATGTTCATTGCTGTTACATGATTTATGTATAACCAGTGGTTCCTTGCATTGTCACAACGTCTTGTGATTACAATGGACCAGCTCTAATGTGCTATTAAATTAAAAAATGAAATAAGATAATAAGATAACAACAAAATGAACAGTGAAAGTAACAAAAACTTGTAAAATACATTTTAATGGACATAATTAAGTGTGAAAATAACTGAAGGAAATATCTATTTGCTAAATGAACTAAGCCAACTAACGTTATCCATATTCTTTTGGTTTCTGTACCCAGTATTTAAAAAAATAATAATTACAAATGGCATGAAAACACAGGTATCGGTACTCAGTATCGGCAAGTACATAAAATAAAAGTAGCTATCCGTATTGGCCTCGTTCTGAAAAAAGTGGTATCGGTGCATAGGCTACCTAATAAGGTGTATACTGAATTTGTACAAACCTGGTAAAAAATAACTAGAAGGGCCTAGGGGTGTGCGATATATATCGTCTGCGATAATATTGTAATTGTTGTTTTAACGGTGTGTGATTTGACATTATCGAGTATATTACAAAAACCAAACAAAACACACCTACAGAGTGCACGCATACGTGACGTGAAGTCTGATAGGTTAGACTAGTGCGTGTGAGCATTTAGAGTGCGTTCTTTCACTGCGTGATTCAGTCTATTAAAATGCATTTTGAATGAACATTTTTAGAATGCATTTTGAATGATTCAAGATATGGGGGAAGAAAGTGTGTGTGTGTGTGTGTGTGTATATATATATATATATATATTTCAAATCTCAGTCTGACAGTTTAACAGCTGAGGTCAAACGTCTGTTACTAATTCGAAAACGTCACTTTAGAACAAGTAACGATGGAACGTTGAGTTGCTTCATTAAAAACTTATTGTATTACTGTATTAAAAGCTCACTGTATTAGAGTATTATTAGAAAGAGATTGACTGAGAGTGTGATTCCCTGCATCTGATACAGCATTCATTCTTCAGCTCAATCTCATATTCACAATAAAACATTAGTCTGAATGTCCACTGAGGAAAGCAATATCTTTGTTGTACTATCCTTTCATCTGTTAAGGGTGATTTCCGATTACAGCGCTGCTCACTGCATTTGTTGGCTGCACCTTACAAGCTGTTATTAAAAGTAAAAATAACTTCCGTTTCAGTCTTACATTTTTGTGGATTTGGGCATCCGCCATGACACTCGCTGTGAGAAATGGGGGAAGCGGAGTGATACACGCGGTGCAAGGGCGTTCCTGTAGCCATACCAGTACAATATATCACGATTCTCAACCAATCAGATTTGAGAACCAGAACAAACTGTTGTATGAATATATAATTTTATACAGTTAATGTAACGCGAAGAGAGCCATTTTTTTCTCCAAAAATCAGCATGATTACAAATGTGATATTGATTTTATACAATAGTTCAATAAACAAGTTAATATTAAGAGATATTAAGTTTTTGCTCTATTTCACCTACAAAAATAATTCCAAACAGAACCACAGCACTGTTTTGCGTCTCTAAACAACATGACAGTGTTTCATTACTGAATGAATCAGCCGTTTAAATGATTCGGTTCAATCGCAATGACTCACTTATTAACAGTGACTTGCTGCCACCTATGGGCGGTTTTAATTTCACATTTAAAGTGTCTTTTCATTTTTTTTAAAAAATCATTTCAAATAGCAAAACATTATTTATACATTTGTAACTGGAGGTTAAATCATTCCAAGTTCCTCTGAGCTGCATTAAACAGTGTGTAAATACATCTAAATGCCACTTCAAATGCAGCTTCTGTGTTTCCTCTGCATTGCAAAGATAGCTTTGTTTAAATTTGTTACTGTACTATACTGATTTCATTTGCATGGTAAAAGCTCAAAAGTCTTATTCTAACCGACTGAATAAATGTAAGAATTTGACTCAAAAGATAATCCACACTTTTAGAAAAAAATGGCTTTATAAAGGTAAAAATGCCCATAAAAGGTAAAAATCTATTTAAACCCATTGAAAAAGATTAGCTACTTTCTATCACTGCTGTGAACTGACCACCACACATAATATGAAGAATATCAAAAACATTAGGAGTCAGCTGTCCACGGTAGTCCTTAAGATGTCAGCACAATAACACACTCAGCAAAATATCGTCTAATTATCGTTATCGATAAAATTCCAGGAAATATCGAGATATCTTTTTTTGTCAATATTGCACACCCCTAGCAGGGCCATACAAAGAGTTCCAATAGGCTTTTGTTCTGATTATTTCTTGGAAAGCTTAAAGGGCTCATCGGATGAAAATCTGACTTTTTCCATGTTTAAGTGCTATAATTGAGTGTCCGGTGTATCTACCAACTCAGAAAACGTGAAAAAGAAGAACCCAGTAAGTTTGGTTTTGTAAGCCTTTCTCTGCAAGCATGTGAGAAATGAGCCGATCAGATTTCTCTCCCCTTCTGACGTAGGAAGGGGTTCTTATTATAATATTAATGCCCACGGCCGCTGACTGACACTACCGTATTAGCAAAGACCCCGCACTGAGTGAGCAGCACACAATCCGCCATGTTTATCTTCACGCTAGAGCATTTAAAAGCAGCATTCAAGTTAGAAATGTCTTCTTATTACAGTTATAGAAGTTATTTGGTCAAGAGCAGTGAGTGATTTTCTGTTTTTATTTTATTGTTTGGGTCATATAACAGCGTAGACAGCAGTAGGTACTGCATATTACGCTGCTGTCACTTCATACACAGATCTAATTTAAACATGCGATTTCTTTCCCAGCTGTTTACTTTCACAGACATAACTGACTGTTTTTGTAGCATGTTTTTAACATAACATTGTGTGTCTTTGACAGTTTAAAGGTGCACTATGTAAGTTTCTGACTCTACTAAAGATAAAAAATACCATAATATGTTTGCAGATATTTAAGAAACATGCTAAGTTAACATACTTGTTTAACTGAAAAACAATGCCACAGTAGGGCTGGGCGATAATTCAATAACGATAATTATCGCGATATAATTTCCCTCCGTAAAACGGTATGAAGAGTTCGATAAATGTTTGATATAATGTTTATGCGCCTAAAGCGGAACGAAGCAGCTTTAAATTAATGCTGAATAAATAAGCTTTCCATTGATGTATGGTTTGTTAGGATATGACAATATTTGGCCGAGATACAACTATTGTATAATAAAAATAGTTATGGAATATGGA
>NW_015653483.1:304923-312486 GCF_001515625.1 Sinocyclocheilus rhinocerous
GTGAAAAAGAAGAACCCAGTAAGTTTGGTTTTGTAAGCCTTTCTCTGCAAGCATGTGAGAAAATGAGCTGATCAGATTTCTCTCCCCTTCTGATGTAGGAAGGGGTTCTTATTATAATATTAATGCCCACGGCCGCTGACTGACACTACCGTATTAGCAAAGACCCCGCACTGAGTGAGCAGCACACAATCCGCCATGTTTATCTTCACGCTAGAGCATTTAAAAGCAGCATTCAAGTTAGAAATGTCTTCTTATTAAAGTTATAGAAGTTATTTGGTCAAGAGCAGTGATTGATTTTCTGTTTTTATTTTATTGTTTGGGTCATATAACAGCGTAGACAGCGGTATAGGTACTGCATATTACGCTGCTGTCACTTCATACACAGATCTAATTTAAACATGCGATTTCTTTCCCAGCTGTTTACTTTCACAGACATAACTGACTGTTTTTGTAGCATGTTTTTAACATAACATTGTGTGTCTTTGACAGTTTAAAGGTGCACTATGTAAGTTTCTGACTCTACTAAAGATAAAAAATACCATAATATGTTTGCAGATATTTAAGAAACATGCTAAGTTAACATACTTGTTTAACTGAAAAACAATGCCACAGTAGGGCTGGGCGATAATTCAATAACGATAATTATCGCGATATAATTTCCCTCCGTAAAACGGTATGAAGAGTTCGATAAATGTTTGATATAATGTTTATGCGCCTAAAGCGGAACGAAGCAGCTTTAAATTAATGCTGAATAAATAAGCTTTCCATTGATGTATGGTTTGTTAGGATATGACAATATTTGGCCGAGATACAACTATTGTATAATAAAAATAGTTATGGAATATGGATCCAGGGTCACATATTTACCTCTGCATCCTAACTCAAGCTACTATCACTCATTTGAATCGCGCCACACGGACCGTTTATCCACTCGGATCTAAAGTTCAAACTGCCGTACGACGCGAGTTCACTAGAGCAGATGCGTTTACTCTGTCACGCGAGCACTACACAGCGCTGTGAGATCGAGTGTGAAGCGCAAATAGAGCAATGAACACAAATGACTCAGTGATTTAAACTAGTTTAAACCCAAACAGGAGAAACACTGTGTGCAACGAGACAGTCAGAAGGCTTTTCAATCTACATGTCGCTATCATTTACCATGAATTTACTGTAGTAACACTCACTGCACCATGGTATTGTGGCAGAAATGTTGGATATTCACGTTGAATTTTATTACAGGAGTAATGGTATATAATTGAATGTATTAGTGATTAAGCTATAGCATGTGTGCATTAATACGAATGTTTTTAGACTACTGTTTTTCATACAAATAGGCTACCTAAAAAACATATAGTTATATTTGCTATAGTTATATTTTTACCATGGTATTGAGGTGCTATATGTGTGGTTTATCTGTGTTTATCATAATTTAAATGTATGCTACTATGGGAGACCAATGCTTAATTTAAAAAAAAAAACACTTGGTCAGAATACATTTAACCGTATAAAATTGAGGTTGCTACAATTTTTACAGATGTTACTGATTTTGATCATGAACAAAATGTGACCCTGGACCACAAAACCAGTCATAAGGGTCAATTTTTCAAAATTGAGATTTATACATAATCGGAAAGCTGAATAAATAAGCTTTCCATTGATGTATGGTTTGTTAGGATATGACAATATTTGGCCGAGATACAACTATTGTATAATAAAAATAGTTATGGAATATGGAATAATAATAATATGGAATCTGAGGGTGCAAACAAATCAAAATATTGAGAAAATCGCCTTTAAAGTTGTCCAAATTAAGTTCTTAGCAATGCATATTACTAAAGTTTTGATACATTTACTGTATGAAATTTACAAAATATCTTCATGGAACATGATTTTTACTTAATATTCTAATGATTTTTGGCATAAAAGAAAAATCAATAATTTTGACCCATACAATGTATTTTTGGCTATTGCTACAAATATACCCCAGCGATTTAAGACTGGTTTTGTGGTCCAGGGTCACATATTTACCTCTGCATCCTAACTCAAGCTACTATGAAATGTGCATATCTAAGAGACAAGTGATATTATTATTAATATTAATATTAATATTATCAGGCAATCCAAACCTGTTTCTTGATTTGAAACAATATCACTCATTAGAACATGCAGAAACTAATAAATTTATTTTTCTATTTAGATATTTATTTTGTTAAGGAAAATTAATGTTCTGGTTTCTACAACTTTCACTTTGGAGCAAAAATCTGGCTTTAAACTTGAAAGAAATAAAGATTTGACATTTATCGTGATAATTATCGATATCGACTGATATGAAAAAAATTATCATGATAATTTTTTTGGCCATATCGCCCAGCCCTATGCTACAGTCAGTTATTCTCCTTTGAAAATGTGCTTTCCGTGTCGGAATGTCTGTTTTTGTTTTGGTCTGTGTGACTCTGCCCACTGCCAGTTGCGGAAAACACAGCGTATTTCATTTCAGTCATGGAAGCTGCCAAACGAAAGGGGTCAGAGACAGAGTCAGAGATCGAACATTCATCCTAAAAAGCCTCTGCATCCATCCAAAAAAGAATATATAATAAAAGCCGTATAAATATTGGAGATGCGTTTGAGAGATGGAGACAGCTTCAAACAGACAAAGGTTTCAAAACGAATGCTAAGTTGGCTAATTTTCTCCTTGACAGGTAAGTAATAAGCAACAGTTAGTTAGCTGATGTATCCTGGCTACTAAATTAGCCATTAGATTTCAAAGTAAGAAATAAATTATAGTATTTTACACCTCACTATGAATAACAGTCTACTTGATTACGGTTACAACTGGGCCACCTCAATGTATGCGGCCGATGCGACCTCTGGAGGACGCAGCAGCAGTCTCCGAAATGAGATGCAGATTCAGAGTTATAAAAATCCACATGAGGTGGTTTATAATTTGCAAACAATACAAATATTGTAAACGTATACATTAGCTGATCAACTTACAGTGTAAGGCTCGATGCTTTCCATCGTCAGGTGCGCTCGTTCCTGTTGGTGTCATCAATCTGGCAACCTGCGTGTGCGTCAAGTCTGAGGAGGAGGGGCCGGGTGAAAAAAAACCCTGTCCAATATTTTGAATTTGGGCTGCAATACCTAGTTCAATCCTACATACAGCACCTTTGCACAATAAGACGTGAAAGAGAACTTAGTTTAGTACTCACATGCCGTGTGACAGCTGCTTTTTGTGCACGTGCTCGGATGTGTGCACTCAGAAAACACTATATCAGAAGTTTAAACTGATATGGCTTTAAAACGCATGATTTCAGCATGATATACACGATAATCAAAACCAAACAGATGTTTTTTGGCAGAGTATTTGAGGTAAGAGCTGTAAAAGCACAGCCCTATTCTGGAAAAGGTGGCGATAAAAATACATGCACGAAAACAGTGCGTTTCTGCTTCCACTCAAAATATGCCTTTTTCAAAATGATATAATAAATGATATGTGGGGTATTTTGAGTTGAAACGTCACAGACACATTCTGGGGACACCTGAGACTTATATTAGCCTACATCTTGTAAAAAGGGGCGTAATAGGTGCCCTTTAACATTATTTTGTCCAAGCTTAATATGCAGAGACAGCTACAAAGTAGCCATTTCTCGTAGGCACTATACAAACATTACTTGCATTACATTATTAACCTATTTTCTTGTGTGTTTGTTTGTTTGTAGAACATCTGACATTTCCACATAACAATGGTTTAACCAATGGAGTCCGTTTGTGGTGGGATCAGCTGTTTGTTTGACCAATAGCAGGAGTATTCAGACTTGTTTCAAAATAATAATTTTTGCAATTCTGTTTAGTGTATCTTGTAGTGCAAAAATTTGTTAAACACAGAATGAGCACTCACACAGTGTTGTTTCAGTGTAGTAAAATGAACAATCAGACTATGTAGCTGTCCCTCTGTCTCATTCTCTCTCTCGTTTACTGAGGTGACCATATTGCCATGGCCCTGTTCCACCATCCCTTATTACTCAGACACATCCGCTAATTGCAATCAACATAACAAAACAACATATGTCAACACCCCAGAGACCACAGCACTGGTGTCCTGCAGTCACCGGAATGAAGAGTGATGGTTGACAAATGAGCGCTTGATTGGTTACATAAATTACTTTCAGAAGACAGAGCATCTCACCAGGCACTGCAAGCAAACACTCATCATTAAGCTGGGGAGAGGGAGTGCTGGAGAGAGAGAGGACCAGGCGAAGAGAGAAAGAGTGGCAGAGACAAGAAAAAAATAAGAAAGGGTAGAATGTGTAGGCAGTGGACAGTAGTTTCATTTGCATATTATTATTTACATAGACACATTTGAAGAAAAAAAAATAGAGCACAGATATTTAAATCTGGACTTGAATGCAGCTGCTGCTGGCACATTCCATTACAACAGTGTTCAAATACTTTTTGCTGATTGTTCTACCTTCCACCTCTTAAGTTTAACATTTATGTGTTGTGTCCATCCCAGATGGACTGGATGATGGTGAGATCAAATCTCACAGGATTATTACAATTAATGGCAAAAGGAATGTCTGGAAATGTAACTGATATTTCCTTCTGACAAACTAGAGCAAAAGATAGAAATAACTGGCCTTTATTTTATTTTATTTTTTGGTGAAAATGTCCTAAGACTTTTGCATAGTACTGAATATATGTATATTTGTATTGTTGCTATTTTAAAGCACCCCAATGTCATTCTCGATCATGATGTTTCACTGTAGACATCATCTGATGCCAATTTGGTAGACATTGCCCAACCCTAGAATCAATGCAATGAAAGTCATGGGGTCCAATGTTGTATGTATAAATTCTGAGATTTTTTAGTTTTAATTCAATTGTGTACATGGAATGAGATGATATTGTTTTTAATCCCATGTATTTTTAATATATAACAATAGAGGGCAGTAATGAGTTGCATTTGTTATTCAAGGTAGTTTACAGTACACTATATTGTGGCAATATAATGATGAATTCAGTATCCATATGATGAGAAAAAATAATGTGTGTTCCTTAAGTTTTCCTGAGCCTGGAACTCTTGACTAATGTCAGTGTGGAGTTAGTCTCAATTATTTATTTGTTTATGTATGAGCCCTTTTTTCACCAATGCTCTATGATTTCACTAACTGTCAGCAGGGGGCAGACGTGTCTCAGATGCAGTTTGATGTTGTGAGCCACACCTTTTTAGCCAGTAAAAGAGTAGCAATATACAACATGGATATATCATATATATTCTGTACTACATAGGCTATTCTACACTCTTTCTAAACAGCTGTCATAATCTCTTTTAGTTTCTTGTGAAATTTCATTGTCTTTTATTTAAAAGAGAAGATTTAAGATTAAATGGTGAGCAGTTAGCAGCCCTTCAGGATTTGTCAAGCTAACTGCCTGCAGTCATGATCAAATTAGTTATTTTCTGAATTTGCTTTTTAAAAACTGTTCAAAGTGCCTTTGATATGTCTTTATTAGAAATTATTGTTGATAAAATCCAACTGACTGATAGTAGCTGCTTATTGTACTTCAATAAATAATGATTGGTTGGGATAATAATCTTAATAGCGATCTAGCGCTGAGGGTGGGCTGCCAGGCTTGTAGGCACAGAGAGATCCACAGACCTGACAGAACTAGCACAACTCTGAGGAGACAGAGAGAAAAATAAATTGGGTGAGGATGAAGGGATTTTAGGAAAGAAGTGATGAAAGAGCATGTAGTTAGTGTTTTTAGATCACAAACTCCATGATGAGTGGAAACATTTTATAGAGAGTGGAGAGGCAGATCAATGAGACAGAGAGAGTGTACAAAGAATGCAAACAAAATATGAAAACAGGACACGTTTAAATATTCTGATATGATAATTCTTCGGAAGTGTCAGGGAACGGCCCATAATAATCAGAAACGTTCTTAGCCTTTTTGTTGTTGTTGTTGTTTTCAGTGACTGACATAGTCCTGCTTCTTTCTTAGAAAACATTTTAGGCCACATTTTTTTACTTTTACAAAGTTTAACTTTATTAACTTTAGTATCACAACTCATCTCCTGGTGCTCAGCCGGTTCTTTGGACATGGCATGTATACTGTAATATGGTGTGTTTGTAGTTCCCTGTGGTTTATATAATGAAAGGAAAGCCCTTCTCTTAATGTGATATGATTACTAAAGCACCTAATAGTCCCAAAGCAGCGGTTCGGTAATTCATAACTCCTGTAATGTGTTACCTGTTGCTTAGCACTCAAGCTAAATTGATTATCTTTGTCTGTTGAAGTGTCTGTCATTGAGTTCAGTAGCTCTGGCCTATTTCTGCTGGACATTTTGATGCGTTTGAGTTCTCTATGCATGCAGCAGTGTCCTGGGATTTGGCTTTATGATTCAGTTACTCTATCAGGCTCTTTTTTCTGAAACACAAAGATCCGGTGCAGGTTTAAATTAGAGCCCGACTGATATATCGTTTAGCCGATATTATCGGACTATATGAGCCTGTTGCCGATATATCGGTATCGGCGAATATGCCGCCAATATAATTTTTTTTTTTTTTACAGAACATATAACGCAGATTAAATGCTTCTGAATGGTGTAATTACTTAGTTTGTCCAATAGAGCGCGCTCCATTGTTTGCTACTGGCCACCCAGGTCAGTGTAGTGTAGAGATGCGCGGATGAGCTCAAACTTCACCCGAGTCCACTGCTTCAAATTACATGCCCGCCACCCACCCGCACCTATATCACATTACAATGATTCTAATTCTTAGTTTTGCATGATGATATGATGAATGGATGGCTCATTTTTAACAGCAGATTCAGTGACGTTAGAGACTAGAGCTGATCTGCGCATCACGGCACGCATCTGCGGCGCATTAAAGCCTGTGTGACCCCTGATTTACACTGCACACGTCTGCGGCTCGTTACGGCTCCGATGCGGCTATAGGAACTGATCGCGGTCATTCTAGTCAATGCTTGTGTTTACACCAGACGCGCCGCGGCCCAGAACTCATGCTTATCACATCGGTCACATCACATCGCGCGGTGCAACAAAATACAATAGAAGTCTATTGTATTTTGTCGCACCTCGCCGCTCGTAGAATAGAATCCATTGTAATCAGTGATGGTGTCACTGGATGTAGTAAATTGATGCCTCGTTCTATTTATGACGTGCTGACACAAAGTTCAAATGATTTTCAACGGTCGCTTTGTCGCGTCCTGTTGCGGCGCAGACACGGTGTCAGCATAGTTTGTCAGTACAGTCAGTAACTTAGCAGAATGAAAAGTTAGTATCTTTCTGCAGTCCAATAGACGGCAGTGCAGTGGTGGTTGAGTCTGTTGCAGAGGTGTAATGATTACCTAAAAACTATACTTGAGTAAAAGTACAGATACCTTACAGTGAAAATTACTCCACTACACGTTACAAGTCACCAATTCCAAAACAACTTGAGTAAAAGTCTTAGAGTATCTGATTTTAACAGTACTTAAGTATTTTACTTATACTAAATATAGGCTCAAAGATGCACTAGTCAAAGAGACATGCCAGTCAAA
>NW_015653483.1:314027-314594 GCF_001515625.1 Sinocyclocheilus rhinocerous
CTCATCTCATATATAAAACACCTCTGATTTACAAATACTTGCTAAGGAACTCGCATTCACATAAACTAGTCTTGTTGACAAGTTTGGGTGAGTAAGGGCAGAAGGCACAAGGTGCAGTACTTTCAGTGACCTGTAATAGGCAGTATCACATCTTTTGTAGCAGAAATAAACTGCTGCAGAAAAAGCTAGGTCCATGCAAAATGTAATGTGTAACTGCAACACTCATTTCAAATGTAGTGGAGTAAAGAGTACAGATACTCATTCAAAAATGTAGTGAAGTAAAGAGTAAAAGTTGCTAATATCTTTGATACTCAGTACAACTACAAAGTACCCGAAAAGATACTCAAGTACGGTAACTAATTACATTTACTCCAATACTTTACACCTCTGGTCTGTTGAATGGTGATTTAACGCTACGTTTTGACCTATTTGGAGAGACTCAATGCTCAGTAAATAAACAACAATGTCCTCGTCTTTTACTCTCACAATGAGCTTATCATATTCGTTTGCTACATTAGTAGGGCCCTATGATTTCCGCGATGCAGAAAACATGGACGGAATCGCGGA
>NW_015653483.1:314727-355031 GCF_001515625.1 Sinocyclocheilus rhinocerous
TATATATATATATATATATATATATATATATATATTCTGTTTATGTAGGCTATATACTGTATTCTATATACAGCACCAGTCAAAAGTTTGGACACACGAATGGGATATAGCCTACACATAAAGAATATCGGCAGATATATCGGTATCGGTCTTTTTTAAACCCTAATATTGGTATCGGCATCGGCCCCCAAAAAAAACATATCGGTCGGGCTCTAGTTTAAATACAGTGCTTCAGCAAAAATGATTGTGTGACTGCAGAAGAACTAAACATATTAATCGTTATGTTATGTCCTTTGCTGGAATGTAATATCTGAATTCTGAAATGTCTAAGCCATGTTGCAGGGGATGAGCATGCTCTCTACATATAACAGTGGTTGTGCTCAAAGGGAAACCTCAGTCTCTTTCTACCCTAAACTCTATACACTCATAACGCAAAAAATAAAAATTGTAATTATATATGATATATGGCATGAAAGGTGTTTTATCTTAATTCTACTACGGAACTAGAACTTCATTTACTGCACTGCAAAAAGCCTATTCTTCACATTTTTAAAAATTTTGTCTGATTTTCTTTTAATATGAGTTATTTTATCTGAACGCACTCACTTTATTTTTAATATGATCAAGTAAAAAAAATCTGTCCGTGCAGTTAAAGAAAATACTCTTTTTCAAGGTGCATCCTATCAAAACAAGCCTAAATATCTTATGCAGTGTTGCTTTTGAAGTAAGTTTAACATGTTTAAGGATTGTAAAATATTTTAGCTGGGAAAGAAGTCACGGAAGACTAATTAAAAACTCATTAGTAAGTATTGTTTTATTTATATTTATAAATATTTATTGTTAGATTAAAATTAGATTTATACCAGTATTTAAACTACAGTATAAAAAGTTTGTAATTTTTACTGAAAAATTACAATGTACAGTGTACTGTATATTGTCACAAAAGATTTCTATTTTCAAAATAAATTCAGTTTTTTTCTTTTCTTTTTCATTTTTTTTTATTAATCAAAGAATCCTGAAAGTGTCACAATTTCCAAAAATATATTAAGCAGCATAGCTGTTTTCAACATTGATAATAAATCAGCATATTAGAATGATTTCTGAAGGATCATGTGACACTGAAGACTGTAATGGCTGCAGTGTTCTGAATAATTGCAAGTCTGGTTATTAGATTCACAATTATCAATCACCAAGTGAAAGTCATAAATCTGATTACTTGGAAAACTAACAGCACACCTGTCATTAACAAATCACATAATGTGAAGTACTATATTTAAGGCTGTTCATTCAGTTAGTTTGTCTTGAGTACATTTTGTATGTGTGTGAACGGGTGGCACATGTGTGTTGGAAATTATTGGTGCATAAGCATGAATCTGTTAGTGTATATGTTTTGTAGTGTGGCAGGGATAATTGGATCATTCGGGGGAAAGGACAAGTTGATGGACGGCAGTTTAACAAGACAAAGATTGCACAAGATGGGATTTCAAAGAGCAGAGAATCTATAGCCGCAGGAGTTAAGACAGAGCTGGTCACAGGCTGCCTTCAAGTGCCTGGCACTCGGTTCATCTCCTCTATTAGCGGAAGAGTGGCTTACAGCTACAAAACTGAAAGGATGTGCTATTTCTCACTTCAACAGAAAGAGACCACAAAGCTCCGAGATAAGCCACAATCAGATACAGCATAGACGAGAGAAGACATGTCCTCCTAAGGAATTAATTCAGTTCTTTACGTTTATGTTCATGCCTGATGGCCACAATTTAGTATAATTAGGAACAAGGATTTGTGAAGCATTATTTTAAACTTCTCAGGAAGTGTTAACTAATGAACTTGAATCAATTAGCAGAATCTGTGTTGCTGTCAAAAATGTGTTGTTGAATCATTTGCTGCTGTATGTCTGTATACAATATAACAAATATTGTATATGCTGAAAATAAAACACTGTCAACTGAGAAAATAAGTTCCATAGTTTTAAGCACCACAGCTTTCCAATCCAACAACATGAATATTTTGATTTAAAAACAAAATAAATAAATAATAATAATAATAATTTTTGGTCATTCCTAAAGTGCAGTAGGCTACATGTTCCAATGATATGTGTTAATAATATTGGGTAAAATATTATAGGATGAAAATCTCAAAAATGAAAATATTATTAATTAGGGTTGTTTTTTCATAAATAAAAACAAAATAAAAAAGAGGGTCATTTCAATCACGCAGTCTCTTTTGAGCTCTTTTATACAGGATAAAGTTAGTTTAAGTGTTAAAGTTAGTTATAAAGTTAGTGATCAGTGAGTTAGCATATGGCATTTAACTCTTTTTGACTATTAAATGAGTATCACTTAAACTTATATTGCAAAGGGAAAAAAAAAATCCAGTTTTCCCATTAAAGTAATCATTTACATAACAAGTGCATGACATAAAAGTCAACATCTGCTCAAACTGAAGTGCTTAAATGACTTAAAATTCACTCGTATTGTATGTTCACTATAATATAATTTATTTGGATCATTACCACTCATTTATTGCGGTTTCTAGATTTTTGGGTGCTTGGGTTTGTCTTTATGGTTTGTGTGTGGTTTAATAGTAAGAACAGTAGATGGCAGCATGGCGTACCGTTAGGAAGGTTGTAAATTCCTCATTCATGATCTATGTTCCTCTGTCAAATGGTAAGATTCCCCAGGGCTACATGGGAATTGCAAAGTATGATGTCATCTGAATGGCCAATGAAAAAAAGATGGATTCCCCCACAATTCTACATGAAATCAATGCAAAAGATCAATACCAATGTAATGTTATTGTGGAGAATGAGCATGAATTTTGTCGTTTCATAGTGTTCTCCTTTTTCTTGCAGAAATGTATGAAAAAAAATCGTTTAAAGAAGCAAAAAGTAATTGAATCAGAAGGACATAATTGATTTGCGGGGGAATGATTCAGTTATGTTGGCGGCAGGGTGGGCTGACTGATTTCATATCCTGCCAGGAGAGTTAGACACAGAGTTTTATGGCATTGCTCGGCTTTTAACCATCATAAATAAGCTGTTTCACTCCCTTTAATCTTTCAATGCGATTGATTTCATCCAGTGCTTCATTTGTCATTTCAAAGTGGAACAATTCAGGGAACAGTTACTTTAGCGCAGTTTAGTATTAATTATAAAAACATTGTAAAAGTTTAGTCTTAATTTGATGTCCCCTTTGAGCACCTCAGCGATGATTAATTGAAGTTCAAGACTTGGTGACTGGACCATATTTTCCTCCATAAATAAAATTATTTGTATATATTTACAAATTACAGGACCGTGCAAATCAGAGTGCTTTACTGGAGGAACGTTTTTTCTCTCTCTCTCTAATCTAACCATAGACAATTAATGGAAATATGAGGTCGACTGTCAACAGCATGCTGGTTTCAGGGCAGACAGGGAGTTGGAGACAAAGTCAAGGGCAAAAATCTAATACATCTCAAAACTCTTGTTTTCAGGTCAAAAGCAACAAATCCCAGACCTGTCCTTGCAATGTTTCTGTCATCTGTTGGGTGGATCCAGATTGGAATGTCTGTTTTAGGCCAGGGTGGAAGAGAGTAAGCCAGTAGCTGTGGAGTGATGGACCATTATCCCAGATCAACGCAGGGCTCAGCAGGAATGACACAAGAAAACACACTAAGTCTGCTATATTAGGTAAACATGTGCTTGCCATTAAAATTTAATCACAGAAATAAATATTTTAAGTGTAATAAATAATATTTTTAAGTGTATTAAAATAGAAAAACATTAAATTAAACTATAATAATATTTCACACTATTTCTGTTCATTATCAAATAAATGCAGCCTTGATAAACATAAGAGATTAAAAAATCATTAAAAATCTTACTGATCGCAAACCTTTGAACTGCAGTGCATGAGTCTATGTGTGTGTGTGTGTGTGTGTATGTATATATATAAGTTAGACACAGAGTTTTATGGCATTGCTCGGCTTTTAACCATCATAAATAAGCTGTTTCACTCCCTTTAATCTTTCAATGCGATTGATTTCATCCAGTGCTTCATTTGTCATTTCAAAGTGGAACAATTCAGGGAACAGTTACTTTAGCGCAGTTTAGTATTAATTATAAAAACATTGTAAAAGTTTAGTCTTAATTTGATGTCCCCTTTGAGCACCTCAGCGATGATTAATTGAAGTTCAAGACTTGGTGACTGGACCATATTTTCCTCCATAAATAAAATTATTTGTATATATTTACAAATTACAGGACCGTGCAAATCAGAGTGCTTTACTGGAGGAACGTTTTTTCTCTCTCTCTCTAATCTAACCATAGACAATTAATGGAAATATGAGGTCGACTGTCAACAGCATGCTGGTTTCAGGGCAGACAGGGAGTTGGAGACAAAGTCAAGGGCAAAAATCTAATACATCTCAAAACTCTTGTTTTCAGGTCAAAAGCAACAAATCCCAGACCTGTCCTTGCAATGTTTCTGTCATCTGTTGGGTGGATCCAGATTGGAATGTCTGTTTTAGGCCAGGGTGGAAGAGAGTAAGCCAGTAGCTGTGGAGTGATGGACCATTATCCCAGATCAACGCAGGGCTCAGCAGGAATGACACAAGAAAACACACTAAGTCTGCTATATTAGGTAAACATGTGCTTGCCATTAAATACAGGCTTATGTAATATTGAAATGCCCACATAGTAATAGAAGTCATTAAATCATATGTACATTAAACTTCCCTAGTCCCTCACCCGTGGTAAGATCAGTAACAAGTGGTTTGTTGCTTTTATAAAACAGTTTAAGCAGCACTATTATAAAACATCAGTGACCCCAATAAATTTGTTATTGATAATTACCACAGTAAACAATTCTTCCGCTAATTGATGTAGTTGATTATATGGTTAGTTCCAGCCTTTGAAACTGATTGACTGAGCGTCATTCTGAGAGTGATTAATACATTCCATCTATCTTTGTTTACGCATTTCAGACAGTTAGTTTGTGGTGGATATTGATGGAGTCATTGAATTATTCACTCAAACAATTAATTCAAAACAATGATTCATTCAGTTATGCTGCTACTGTGTTTTGTTGCTCAGTGATGCTATAGTTAATAGTGCAACAGTCTGGCAATGGTAGTAAAAATACCTTTTATTTTCTCCATATAGGAAAATAGATTTTATTGACAACTTTAAAGGAAGACCTACTGTGAGCTATAAGGTTGTTAGTCAATGGTATATGCTGTTGTTGAAGCCATCAGACCGCATTTTCAACTTAATTTTTGAACTGTGAGTGATCACAAATCCTCTCCTGTGGCCTCATGGGATAGTAAAGTGTCCAAATGGATGTGCATTTCAGAATCTCGCTGGAAGTAATAGGTCATCCAGGGACATTTTGCTACTGTCTTATGAATACTGTGAATATACACAATATTATCATGCTAATTTATTTAATTATTTACTTGCATGGTTTCATAGCCGGAGAGTGAACCAACTCCAGGGTAAGGCTAAAAACAGCCTAGTGTTAGTGTAATTTATTAACAAAGTATATAAAATATGACTGAATTTGTTTTTAACTCGATAACATTTTAATAGAAACATTGTAAGTTCAGTGAAGCTATCTACACTGTATGATGAATAAATCTCTTATACTTACATCGCACATACATCTGCATTTTGTTGTTTATGATGAGAGAATTCGAGAGAGAGCAGAATTCAGTCAGCTAGCGCGCACTCAACAACAAAACTCCGGTGTTTCAGCGATGACTCATCTGAATGCCTCTGATTGGCCATTGCATTCATAAAGTCAATGGAATCGTGTGTGATTGGTTATAACGTGCAACACTGTAAAAACGCAGAAAAAGAAATATGATGGAACAAATAAGCCCTAATATTAATTAGATAGTATTACTAGCCTGATGATGATGACAATAATCATCATCATCATCATCATCTTGCTATCGTCAAAGGTATCAGCCACAGGTCAGGTGTTATCGCTGACTATCGTCAATAAAGGATACTATCGTCTATCGGCACAACCCTAGTGGGCACTGTTGCAGTCTGCTGAATATACACAAAGTACCTAACTGGCAATATTGTCTGTAAAATATCACTCTTACAGTCGTCTTGTTGACGGTAATATCTGGTGTTCCACAATCTTGTTTTCTTCTTATATTACCTTTAACCACGTATGTGGGTATTTCTATATGATAGACAGGCAGGAATTCAATGACCTCAGATACTTTGATTGATGAAGCCTTTCCTGATGTGGCAGCACTATGAAACAAGAGTTCCACTTCACATAGAATTAGAGGACAGGAGCTTCTGGACTGTTAACCCCCTGTTGCCTTGAGTACCTTTACGTTAGGTACTTCTCGGAGGGGCTGGAGGACATAACCTTGACATGATACCGTCAGCAGCTCAGCATATTCACACAATGTTACAGGCAAAGAGTTAGTGAAGCAATGACTGCAAGTCACTGGAGCAGCTGAGACTGAATAGTATAAAATGATTTAATGTTCCTCCCTCATGCCTACAGTGCCCTGTTTTCATTCTGTCACTCACGCATGAATCTACGAGGCTGAGAGTAGGGCAAGCTTGCGTCTGTCATTTTACCAAGTGTCTCTTGCCCTTGTGCTTTATAAGTTTATCAGCGAGTCTCTTATGGAGTGGCAATCGTTTCCAGCATATTGGAGTGATTTCTTTTAGACTCAGTGAGAGAGATTGATTCTGTTTGTCATTCCTCCCTGCCCACTCTTCCATCTTGGAGGGTGTGTGTGTGCTTGCATGCGTGAGGGCGTGTGTGTGTTTGCCCTAGGGGGACATGTTGATGGGGGGGAAAAATGTGATGGACTTAAATTTCAATCATTTGCATTCGCTCACAAAACATTTGCATTCAACTGCAAAAGTATTGTGATCCCCTGATAAACTTTGTGTTCTTTCGCAAAAAAATTATTACATTCCCTTAGAAACTTTGCACTCTCTCACCAAAACATTTGCGCTCTCTCACAAAATGATTGGGTTCTCCTGAGAACCTTGTGTGTTCTCTTGCAATTGCATACCCACAAGAAACTTTGAGCTTACTTGCAAAAGCACTGAAGTATTTCCCTTCCCTCTTCTTTTTATTTCCATCACAAAAGTATCGCAAGTATTACATCACAGACAGAGGGTCTCATTCAGTAAGCATGGAACGCACAAATTTGTATGTGAAATCTGCATATGAAAGATTTAATGAACAAATCATGATTCACCAATAACTTTAATACTAAAATTTATACTAAATTTACCAAAAAAAATTGTAACAACTGAAACCACACACACACACGCACGCACAAATCATACTTTGGGTAGCCTAATAAATGTAAGATAAAATTTTATATATAGATATGATATAATATATTTCATATATACCGTAAAAGAGTAAGAAAAGTTGTCATAGCTTGAGCTGTGAGGTTTTTCCTGCATGAAAATGCTGTGAAAAATCAAGCAAGTTATATGAGCATTTTGAGATAATGAGTTAATCTTTGTGCTATTTCTCACTCTCTGTCTCTTACCTTCTTATTACCTCTCTCCTTCACACTTGTGGCTCTTTGAGTTGTAATTGGTGAAATCATGCCGTGACCTCTGGTCTCTGTGGAGACATGTCCTTCGAGACCTTTGTGTGTGCATGTTGTGCAGAGGAACTCGGCTGCTACTGTATTAGTCACTGAGGCAGTAGTCTTAATGTCTTCAGGGCCACTGTAAAAGTATCAAAACTAGCTTAATAGCAACATAGATGTTTGTGTTAATGTATTCATTTCATTTCATCTTTTTGTGTTTGGTGATGCTAATTTGCTAATTCTCCACATGCTGTATTATCCTGCAGGCTAAGTGGTCTTGTTTTACACATACTGTATATGAAAAGTGTGGGTTTAAAAGAGAGGGAGGGCAAAATGAAGTGATCCCTTGAGAAGATGAGCATGCAGTGGATGGTTGCAGGGTTGTTCTTTGTTACCATGGAACTTAGAAACCATGTTTAATGGAAAGATAAATGCTTATCTTATCTTGTCTTTGAGTATAAGATGAGATTGACTTTCACTTACTGGGACAATAATACGATAAATTACTGAAAGAAACTTTGCTGTTAAAGGGATGTGTGGTACAATCAGATCAAATATTGACTAAAATGTTTGGTATTTCAGCAGCTCATTTCTTATCTGTCTTTTGACTTTATTTACAAGTGCAGGAATAAATGACTCTAGAATATGGAGGGTTTTCCAATCCATAACCTTTAAAAAGTTCCAATAGCTGCCACATTCTCACACTTACTGACTTAGAGAGTAACCAGTGTTCTAATAGCAAATTACTGTATTGCCGATAGCTTGCTGCCTTGGAAAACTTTGGAGCTCTGTACTTATAATTGATGCTGGATATATGTGGATAATGAGGCCTGATATGTGTCTGTGGATACTGTTGTTTGTTCATATTTTTATTCAATAGTTAAAAAATTGATGATGTCAGACAGTGCTGAGATTGCTAACCATACTGTCGTGCTGACATTAATTTGGACTATATAAAAAGAAATATGTAAAATTATACATTGTGTAAAATGTGTAGTGCAATTATTATTATTATTATTATTAATTAGACTTATTATTTATTTTGGCCTACAAGTATACAATTTATTTAAAATGTCTGTTAGTTCAAGGCTAGTTAAACAGTTTAAAACAGAATAATATTCTTCTGAATGATACTGCTAGTACTGCTTTCAGTGATATATTTAGATATTTACCACATAGTACTGAAATTATACTGCACTGAAGGCATATAAGCCAAATTTTGTCAGGCTGTTCAAGCGTCTCCCTCTTTTGACAAAATAGAGAATTTCTGGGGGCTCTATAAGTCTCTCTGTAGGTTTGACGCATATCCCTGGTGTAATTAAAAGCTTTGATTAAGAGTCATTTTGCCAAGCACTTTTGCCATACAGCAGACTCCAAAATTAATGAGCGAGGCTCCATCATCAAAACATCACAAACATCTCTAAAGTATTGAAGGCAATTAAAGTCACACTGCAATAAAGTGACTTTTTTTTTCTCTGGCAGAACACAGATTTACTCATCTGCTGATATAAATGCAGTCAATGTGGCGTGATTTATCTACCTTATTTTAATGATACTCAGAAGTGTGATTTTATATCTACAAAACATCTGGACTGGTGTTGTGTGAGTCTGTATGGACTATACACTAGAGAACAGGTCACCGTTCTCCTATTTAAATCTGTCCGTCTGTAGCTCACTTTTTTATTTTCTGATCATGCAAGCTCAATCCCTTGTTCTTTTTCTTCTCCACTCTCCGACTTAAAAACACACTTGCATTTTAAAAGGCCAAATAATAGATGGAGACAGGGGAATTCCTCCAGTAGCTGATCAGAAGGCGTCTGTATTGATCCGAGGGCTCATGAATATGCAGGCAGGGTGATCAGATAAGTGGGCCGGCTGCCCTCACTGCCTCTGGTTATTTTTCCACTGCTTTCCATTCTGAGCAGTTACTGAACAATAAAAGTACAAGCTCAGGGTGATAATAAACCTGGTGCTGTCGTGATAAACAGTCTTTGCACTAGTGTTGAGGGATAAATGTAACTACATAGTGTAACTCCTTAATAAAAGTAACATTTTTATATATACACTGAACAAAATTATAAACGCAACACTTTTGTTTTTGCCCTTATTGCAATTAATGTGGTGTTTTTGTTTTCTCCATCAGTTGACTCAAAGCTTCTGTCTTCCAAAATGGTAACACTAAGCTTACTTTTGTATGTATGTTTGTTTGTTATTTTTACTGGTATATTTTATATTTTACTTTGAAATATATATTATATAATATACTATAACTTTTGCACAGTAGTGCACTGTAGTAATCTGAGAACATAATGCACATAGCTTGTTACAACATGTACTTAGCATTTGGTTTGCATCTTTATTTATTTATTTATTTAATTTGTCATGCTTTGCATTGGCATTTGTAAAGCCTCATGTTTCTAATTGCGTCAGCGGACATGTTTTCCTCATTTGTGCAGTTGGTGTACATATGTTTTGTATAATGCACACATGCCCCTCCATGTGCTGTGTCTGTTTCTGCAGCATCAAAGCAGCTTGGTGAGATTAGATTTTGGAGGAAGCTGCACAAAGTTTGTTTAAAATCAGAGGCTGAACGCATCATTTACTGTGTTTACATGCACATGAATATTCTGAATTTAATCAGAATTTGGTCATATTCCAGTTATCTACTGTATGCTCATGTAAAGCATATTAACCTTATTGCTATGGTAAGATTAAGACAATGATTTTAGTTTCTCTATGCCTGAATAAAGTAACTGGAATATGACTAAATGGAAAATGACTAAACTAGTGCAGCGTAATAAATAGTTCTAGCAGGTTACTCTCTGTTCTTTGTTTATCAGGTAGTTTGTGTAACTTTCTAGGGTATAATGAAGTCATCCAGTGAGGTGACTCAGGCTGACCTCTGAGACACATTGTCATTGGATGCTCCCAGGCCCAGCAGCAGTCACAAAATTCAGAGCAGACATATGGCCACACTGTGCCCCACCAAATGCTCAGAGAGAGGTTTAGGCCCTGCTCCAGGACTCCAAGCCAGCTACTCTGGGCATCTGACCCCTATCGCAGCTCAACGGATTATGCTGATTGGTCGGGAGAACAGAAGGGTCATCGGAATGGCCACAGGGCCCAGGGCTCCATCCTGTTAACTGTAATTCACTCGTTACAGAAGCGCTGTTTAGACTCGCAGAGGGAGGCAGGGATAACCTAGAGCATACCACAGAGAAAAGAAGAGAGAGAGAGACACAGCAGGGAGACAGAAGAACAGACAGATGGGTCACCGGAAGGGCTACCAAATGCACAGCTTTGACCTGTTAGGGTTAGGGTTAGTCATTTACTTATAACACAAACACTGTTCAGACAGTAGTAAGTAGGATTTTGTTTTACAGGAAGGTTTAGTGGTTTTTTTCTGCTTGCAGAAAACAATTAGTGATTTTAACAGATACTGTAAGTTCTAGAGATAATAGCATACTGCTAGTCTTACTAATTCTGTAGTATACAGTATATTTGTCTGTATGCATAGAGTATACATGCTTATAGATGACCTGCTATGTTTGCCAAAATGTGCAGTATATAGCAGAGCATACTATAGAATGAATGAATACATATTCTCTCAGAGATGACGAGAGACGAATCTACTTCAACATATGCTGATAACGGTATATAGATAACGGTTTTCATTTATTCCTTTAATATTTTTCTTGTGGCCCGTACATAGTAAGAAAAAAAAATGAGAAGAAACGTATTTCGTGTTAAACAGGTTGTTTTTGAAAGTCAGTGCTTGAAATAGGCTAAAGCTTTTTATTTCATTGATTTTTATTGATAACTGCAGTGTAGGGCTGCACGATAAATCGCATGCGATATTTAACGCGCATCTTGTCAGTAAAGCCATTCTGTAATCAGCGGTAAATCTCCATCACGTGCGGGCTTTCACATGGAGCAGCATTAACTACACCGAGCCGTTGTTCACCGACAAGCTGCGCAAAACATGCGCAAAATATGATCGTGATTTTGCGCAGCTTGTCAGTGAACAACGGCTCTGTGTAGTAAATGCTGCTTCATGTGAAAGCCCGCACGTGATGGAGATTTACCGCTGATTAAAGAACCGGCTTTACTGACAAGATGCGCCTTAAATATCGCATGCGATTTATCGTGCAGCCCTACTGCAGTGTTAATATTTTAATCATAGGCCTATAATTCATTGTACAATAGACCCGTTTTGAAAGACCTTTTTTTTTTTTAACAATTGAGGAGTAAATAGCCTAATCTTTTGTTATCCTCGCAGCGCGTCAGTTATGTGGTAGCCTAATATTGCGGGGCAAATTAGTTGTAATTTTAATTTAATAATAGGCCTAAAAGTAATTTCATAATAATAACAGGCATAATAAAAATAAGAATGTAACAGGCCTACATTAATTGGAAATGCCAAATCCTCTTAATATTGCCAATAATTGATGTTTTGACAATATCTCTGGCTATCGTCGATACAAGATCATTGTCTTTCGACACACCCCAGCAAGGGGAGGTTATTGCGGGGCAGACAGCACGTTGCCTGTTACATTGTTTGTTCTGCCTTGTTCGGTGCAGTGGCACTGAGAACATTATATTTCACACACTTTAAGCTCTTTTATTTTACAATTTATAAATTGAATAGGATTAGTCCAACGAATCGTTCGGTTTGTAATGCGTACCGAACCGAAAGCCTCGTACCGAACGGTTCAATACGAATACGTGTATCGTTACACCCCTATAGCTGATGTCTCACTGCTTGTGACTGGCAGTCTGTTTCCCATAATTCGTTTTCATTTCATATTATTCCTGTGAAACTATGTAACGTTCATTTTGAACAAGGAAAATGGAGTAATTTGATTGTAACAGAAAATGTGTGGCTCATTTCTCGCTCTCAGTCAGACATGCTCATAATAATTTACAGCGTGTGCTGAGATTGCTTGTAAAATGCATAATAGGTAATACAAAAGAAATTCTCTGACGCTCACACACACATAAACGCACAACCTATAAGTTCATTTGCACCTCCCTCTGTTTTGCTGTTGGGAAATTGTGCTGTAAAATTTGTTATACAGGAATGTCATGCTATTTGGTTCATTGGTTTTCTCAGACAAGTGTGAGAGGTTCATGATTTTGCCCTGGAGCTCTTCTTAGTTGCTCAACCGGCATTACCCCACATATTTTCCTTCTTTTTCCATCAAGCTCACAATTGTTTGCCATTTCCTTTTATTTGATATGTTTGTTTTTTGCTGCTAATTATCCAATTCATATATATTGTGCTCCATTAACAAATATTCATTGTGGGTTAGTGGAAGAACATATATATCCTATATCTCATGGGGAATGGATGGGGAGCAGGCCTGGTGCATTTTGGGAACAGGTTGAGAGTGGGCAAGGGACAGCGTGCCCCAGATCCATCAGTGCTCTTGTGAAGAGCAGGGTTAAGGGCCAAAGAACATGCTGCACCACACTGCCTGTATTCCCAGACTTGCAATCTAAAGGTCACTGCTTTTAATTAGAATGCGGGGGGAAATGATAACAAATATTTGGTCTTTACAAACCAGTCATGATCCAGGAATATTTTACAGAAAAACAGATGTGTATATTATATGGTAAAGTGTAAGGATGATAAAGTAGAGCATAAATAAATATTCTATTTTCTAAATGCTTATTGATGTCACAATGGCTACATTCACACTGCAAGCATTAGTGCTCAATTCCAGTTGATTGCTCGGATCCAATTTTGTGTATGGCTCTTCACATTATAATTTTTAAATGTGGCTAATATCAGATTTCAGTGTGAACGAATAACAGTGCAGAACTGACCCGTATGCGCAAACGATAACGATAACGATACGGCATGAAGCGAGCTTGTTATACGGACATAAACACGGAGGCAACAGAATAAGCATTTACGCATTCATTTATAAGCTGATGTGCCGCAGAATCCAGTGAATTAAAATGAGGACAAAGATGAGAAAGAGCAAAGTTTTTTTTATATATATATTTAATGCAGAACCCCTTAAGTTTAGCTTGTATAGAGCTGTCACTGTAATACTAAGGAGTACAAAAACTCATTGTCTCTCCACTGACTACATCCACAACTTTCTGTCATATTCACAGAGTGATCAAAGAAATACTGGTATGTCAAATCTTTGGCATGACTTCCGTCAGTGCGGAATTATGACGAATGTTGATCTAGAGTGACGTAAAAGTTGCATGAATTCCGTTTTGACTGTTCAGACTGCAGTCGCATTGCAAAACATCTGACCTGAATCAGATTTAGCACCACATATTGAAGTGGACTAAATCAGAATAAAAAAGACCAGATTCCATGTGGTTTGTGCTATTCAAGCTATCATGAAACTAAACGATCTGAGTCACATATGAGCAAAAAAATCAACCACATTTTCCTGCAGTGTGAACGTAGCCAATGTGACTAAAAACTGAATTTTTCACAATTGCCTTTTTATCCCATAATTCTGAATGTATATCTTTAAATTGTGAATTTTAAAATGTTATTTCACCATTACATGTTTTATTTTTTTACTCTGAGGCAGAAATGATCTTTAGATATGTACTCCAGTATTAAAATGTATTTTTTCAATATTTCTGTGAGTAGCTAAAATATCCAAATGTTCCTAATTAAAAAATACCCCGCAATATACATCAGCCCTCATTACCCAAACTGTCTATCACAGGGTCAAGGCCTAAGGCTCTCGCTCGCTCTCTCTCCCTACACATACACACCCATGTGCATTGACATAAGTTGTAACATGCTCTCACGTTCTCTCTCTCACAGACCTAAACACACACACTCGTGGAAAAAAATTGCAGTGGAATCGCCCCAGGAGGTGTTTGGAAGTCATCAGTAGTGCATAAATAATGAATGTATCTCTTGCACACACCCTGTTGTGACAGTTTGTCTTGTACATTGCTCTCTGATTTAGAGGGGTGAACAGGAACTAGCTAAATGTCGGATGAGAGAATAAGAACATTGGGGATGTGACTGCAGATGAAAGAGTGTGTTTGAAAGCTAAATGCAGTTATCACCCAGGATAGTGGAGGGCGTCTGCTAGCACAGCTGTTTCATAAAGGGATAATTCACTGATAATGTGATTGGCTTTTGGCCACACTGTCAACATACCAGCTAGGTGGTTCAAATACAGACTTGTAGGGTGTAGGAGTGTGTGTGTGTGTGTGTGCGAAGCATCCTGCAGCCTTTCTCTGCATGCTCTGTAATTGCTGTCTCATGCTCACTGTGCTTTCCAGCATTTGATTTATACAGCATTAGACACACACGCACCAAAGTACCAGGTTTTCCATCATCAGTGTGTCCTTACATAAAGTTTGCCAACTTTTATTACCTATTATTTAGAGCCATAAAAAGTTTTTTTTTACTATGCTTGTAAAACCATTTTGAAATGCAGAATGTAGAAATGATTGGAGAGTGTGTGTGATGGGGATTCAGATTGTTTGTATTTGGCTATGCATATTCAGATGGGAAAAAATTGTTTAACTGAATGCACCAATTTAAAAATTATTGCTCATACCGAAGTGCTAGTAATTGTATCATGTTTTGACAGATAACTGATATATGGCCAAGTGTTATTTTACTATAATTTATATACTATTATAGTATTTATTAATAATTTGAATTAGCTTTTTATTTTATTTTTATTGTTAACATTTTAGTAATTTATATTTATTATATTTATTTTAACAAAAACTAATTTTAATAGTTTAAGTTATCACTGAAATGGGCAATATTAATGTTTTGTATTATTTTGTCTAAATAGCAATTAAACTGAAAACTAAAGTGTTTTTTTTTTTTAATGCAACAAGTGAATTTATGCATTACAACCAGTGTTGGGCAAGTTACTCTGAAAATGTAATCAAATTACTGACCACTTGACTCGACAGTGCGTGTGCTACATCCTTTTTACAATCTAGTTACTAAGTAATGCGTTACTGTACAACACTGATTACAACATAATGTACAGCATAAAAAAATAGATATCAGGTTTGAAATTACATTTAACAATTTTAAATAATTAGTCTTTAAAAGATTAATTTCAAGTGAGCGTTATTATGGCAAAGGTAATTTAAATGGAGTGTGTATGGACAGTTCAGCAGAGGTCTGACTTGTGTAGTTTAATTTGTGTTTTAGCAAGCCTTGAAGCACTAGTTCAATGAAGCATAGAGTCTTTGCCTTGAGTTGGAAGTAATGGTGATTGATGATGTCATTAGATTATAGAGACCTCACAAGGCTGATATGTTGAAAGAGCAGATCTATGAGGAGGAAACACATCTCAGTCATGTCTGCAGTATAAATGTAGCCTGAATCGTTAGGATGGTGATAACCGAAGTGAATCATCCGTCTTTGTTAAAATTGTTGCTGGCCTCTTCACCCAAGACAAGGCGGCTTTTCAGATATTATTTACAGTGATTATTATAGAATTACATGTATGCTGAATAAGACAAAATACATTTACATGATCAGAGCTGGATTAATGATGTTCTTATGTACAAAGGTACATACAGTGTGCAGGGGAGGACTGAAACTTAACAGCAACCAGGGACTTTAATATATATTGTAACATGTTTTCTGGGCACGTTTACACTTGGCAGGTTTGGTTCAATTAAAATGAACTCTGGTGTGATTGGTCCACAGACTAATAGTGTGTTACCTTGGTGCGTACAAAACAAGCAGACCAAGACCCACCTTTTTAGGGGGTCTCGATCCACTTCCAAACGAGCTGTGGTGCGATTCGACTGATGTATGAATGCAACACAGACCAAAGACATCGAAGCAAACCATAATCAGGACATGATGTTTTAAGATGTGACCCTAAAAAGGACAAAATTCTCAACAAAAGCTGTTTTTTCTTGTCTTAGGGGTTATGTTGCCCATTACAGTTTGGTACAGGCATTGGAATCACGTCTCCTCACAGCAGATCTCTGTGCGGGTAACAAGTTCCTGGAGCTGTTTTGACTCCTTTACACATTGTATAAGCTATTTGTGAGTTAAAAGCTGGTAAAAAAGTTCCACCATATGTAAACACATACAAAGGAGTGCATTTAAAGCAATTAACAAAATATTTAATACACATATTAAAGGGGTCATATGATGCAATTTCAGTTGTTCCTTCCTCTTTGGAGTGTTACAAGCTCTTGGTGCATAAAGAAGATCTGTAAAGTTGCAAAGACTAAAGTCTCAAATCCAAAGAGATATTCTTTATAAAAGTTAAGAGTCAGCCACACCTACCTAAAACGGCTCGTTCTAACCCGCCCCCACATATCTACGTCGCTATGTGGGAAGATTTGCATAACGCCGCCCAAATGTTCATGCAAAGAAAGAAGGCGTAACTTTAATTCTCGCTGTAGTATTGTTGTTGCCGCCACCATGTTGTAAAGACGCTGCGTGCTTCGTTGTGAAAGAGAAACTACATTGTTTGGCTTTCAAAAGAGGACGATATCTGCTTTGTCATGTCTGGAGCTGATCCATGCTAGTTGCTGAGGAAATACTACAACTTTGCGCTGTCGATCGCCAGATCGGCTTTCACCGTGGACGAAGCGGAGTCCAGCACGGGGTCGTCACATGTCTTTCCGGACGCTCCTTTGTCGAAATCGCTGGCCGCGCCGTTCTCAAGCCCACCCGCCTCTGCTCACTCTAACCCCGGCCGTTCCTCACTCTAGCCCCCGGCCTCTGCTCACTCTAGGCCACCATCGACACGTTTCAGAAAGGTGGGGCATAGAGGAGAAACTAATGTACAGTATGTGGAAAATAATGTAATAATGAAAATAATATTTGAACCTTAAACCGCATAAACACATTTCATTACACCAAATACACAAAATAATGTTCTTTTTAGCAGCATCATATGACCCCTTTAATACACATATTTAAAAAAAATTAACCGTATAAAAGCCTAAAAATCTTGTTACGAAATCACAAAGACACATGTTCAATTCCCATATCATTACAGTTCACTTTTCAGTAAAGTAGCTAGTACCAAGGGTGCATCTAAAAGCATGTTTTTAAATAACCATGTTGCATGTGAAGAGCCTCATCAGTAGGCAGATAGTAGGAAAAGTGGAATGGGACTGCCGGCAGCAGGAGAGATGTGTAGCATAGAGAGCAGCTTGGAAACAATTACCTGCTAGAACAGAAATCATTTTCAATGAAATGGGCGTGCGGAACGTAGAGCGGGTGCAATCCAGTAAAATCCCAGTACAAATAATTTTAAATAGGTTAGTGGAGTGCACGCTAAGAGCCGCACCCTGTGCTGCTTCATGGAACATTGCTTATATCGTTGGCTATACTGGGACAGTCCTGGTGCTCCCTATGACCTAGTGTCATTCTGTTTAATATCAGTGACTCTTTCCAGTGTGTTTTCTTAGTCTAATCATGAAGAGTGCACTCAAAGACGTGTATGACTGTATGTAGTCACCTTCATGTCTTCAAGAACAGAAATTCTCTGTTTTACGGTGACTGATCGCTGACATTTCACTCACTCCTAGTTTACTGTTAATATCTAGGCTGACCTGCTATTCAATTCCATGTGACCTTTTACAAGCCTGAGTCTTAATTGAGAGGTTTATAAGTGCCATTTATCAGCTATGATGGAACTAGCCACAGTGTAGAAGAACCCCTGAGAGCTCCTCACATTGGAAGCTGATGAACATACCCTCATGCATGGACAGACATTTTTGAAAAACTATTGACATTTTAATTAGCGCTGAACCGATGTGAAAATACTGCTCTCATAAGTGTCTTTTTAATGTGCTCTGTGTGGTAGTTATGAATATTGTGCAGGTTGAGATATGGACCAGATAGATGGGCAGAGTCATACAGCTCAATAAAACCAGTAAATAATATACTAGGCAAATAACACATGTAAATGGCACTCTGAACAGCCGTATCTCCTTACAGAATGACCCAGAAAACAACGTTTTAGAGGAACTGAGTTCCAGCCTTTCTGTTGCTTCAGAAAAAAAGAAATGTTTGTTTGTGACCTTTCTGTATTTCCCACATTGGATAATAGTTTGTTGGTGTTGTTGTGAAAAAGGGCAGCATTGAAATGCTCTGTTCCAAAACTTGTTTTTATTCAATATTTTTGTGTGCTATTTGTGTTTAAGCGTATTAAAGTATCAAGCCTTCCGCTTTGCAACATGCTAACATCAAACTCTATTGAAATAGGTTTTCTTTCATATGCTATGCTAGTTGTATGGCACTTGAAATTGCTGCCTATGTAGAGCAATCCAAATCGGTGGCTTATTCGGTGTGAAAATTTGGTGTTATAAACATTTTAATTTGAAAGAACGGCTGTTAATTCATACTGACACAAACACTTACATACCATCATTGCGATATTTTTTCATGGGTGGTGATCACAAACAGACTATTTTGCTAAGCAACAGTGAATAGAAAGCAAAACCATCTGTCTTGTAGGCCTATTTGGTGTTATTTGATAAACACCATAGCAAATACAAAAATCCAAACTGTTTGAAAACATTGTTTGACTTTCTTTTCTGTGACATGGCTTTTAGGATTTAGGATCCTTAGAGTCAAACTCTGTTGAATACATACATGTAGGCAACTCCATGCGCCACCTAAATAACATCACACAGAAAACAATTTGGTCACTTATGAGGGTTCATGAGAATAGTATGCAGCGGGGCAGCTCACGAGGAGCAAAAACAGTAAAACAGAGCAAATGTTTTCTTAAATTCTCTCTGTAGAGTGGTTTCGGGTGCTCCGGGTGTGTGTTCACTACTGTGTGTGTGCGCACTTGGATGGGTTAAATGCAGAGCACAAATTCCAAGTATGGGTCACTTCACTTCACTTTACCTTACAACAAAATAGTTATTAAAATGGTTGCTAATTTGCCAGGTTCACAGATGCGTTTTCATTCCAGATCAAGTTCTATATTTTTCACTGGCTTTTTGTAATTTCCTGTTAAACATCTCAAATTTTCCCATATCAATTTTGCATTTCTATTTCCTTCCTCTATTATGGAGATATAACGTTTGAGTATGGGTCACCATACTTGGCCACACGTCACTTCACTTTTCTCTGTGTTCCCAACCTGTCAATCATTCTAAAGAAGAGTTCAGACAGTTGCTTTACTTCCTGTTCTGTGCCTGAGGAAGAGGAGAATCATAAGGAGGAAGAGGTGATTAGGAGGCTTGTCTGAAATGGCAGTAGGTTGATGGGGCAGGTGAGGCACAATTACCACCCTGTGCCACCCACAGAGACCGAACATGACAACTGCTGTCATATCTGCAGAAGCTTTCCTCGAAGCTCTTCCTGGAGAACACCACCATGAAATGTCACGTCATCTCCTTCTCCTGTCCACCCTCCAACACCTCAATATGCTGTCCTGAGGGGGAAAGCCCAGACATAGGAAGATGAGGAGGGAAAAAATGGAACCCAAACAGCCTAGAGGGTTCTAACCATTTAAGATAGAAAAACAGAATTGTAGATGAATAAATAAAAACTCTCGTCAAATCCATTCACTTTCAAAACTGTGGAAATATTCACATCTCAGGGACACCATATGAATCATAATGACTCAGAATTCAATGTACTATTCATTGCCCTGCAAGGCATAATGAAGCAGTTGACTTTTAGCAGGACTTTCCCAGGCATTATTGCATAATTCTTGGCACATTGTCTTCTCTCTGTTTTGTACTGTGGCACTAGCATAGTTGTGTCTCAAAAGGAGGATTGACTACTTCTGAACCCTAAATGGTTGGCCAGGACTGCGGGAAAGATGAAAGTAGCTGGGTCTTTTTGAGAGAGGCTTTTTTTTTATGAAGTCCCTGTGACTTTGCCCAACTGGGTTTCTTAAGGTTGAGGTCAGTTTTATTATTCTTATGTCTTTTGACATTTTCTCAAAGACCTGAGTTATGAGTAATGGTAATATAGCCTGCCTTGTATGCGAGTGTAGGATGTGTAGTCTAATGGCATATTTTTAGTTTTAGATTTTAGTTTAGCATGCAAAGACTTGGGTTCAAATTATTTTTGTAATATAATTATTTGAAAGATAAATATATAGTTGTGGTCAACATGTTACATACACTTTGCACTATATGTAAACTTTTGAACAGAATGAAGATGTGTAAATTTTTCTTATTTTGCCTAAATATCTTTTTTTTTTTCATTTAGTACTGCCCTTCAGAAGCTACAGAAGATACATGTTTTTACATACACTTTGCATCTTTATTAAATAAAACTATTTAATATTATTAAAATAGTTATAATTAGTAGTTCAATAATTTAATATTTAATCTGTTATTTAATGTGTGTGAGAAACAGTCATTATATTTATATAACTATAGTAATACTATTTTGCTTGTATTTTATGTAATTGTACAGTAAATTCCTCATTGCTGCTACAGACATCATGTCTAATTAATTGAAGTGTTAATAGCTGGTGATACAAAAGTACTATATTTAGCTGTAATTCCCTTGGTTTCTGTATTCAGTGCAAATTAAATCTGTGTGTGAAGTGGAGGTGTAAAGAGAACACAGAAATATGTGATTGCAAGTGTTTAGGATCAGTGCAGTTCCACGTTTTAAGCGGGAGACCTGACTCTCCCTGCACTTTCAGAAAACACCTTCAGTTTAGCTCTAATGCTGCAAGACATGCTGAAGGATGTGGCTTCTCTGCTGGGGATCTTGTTGACACTGTTTGAGCAGAGGCGGCTCTTCCTCATGTCGAAACGAATCACTGCTGTTTGGACTTGACTTGTCTGAACCACAGAGCTTGATTAATCAATGCTGAACTTTACTTCACCTGTGGATCCCAGTTAAAATATACATTTTATTATTTTTATTTTATAATTGACACAAAGCTGTACGGTGTGTGCTCATTTTACAACTGGCAGACACAAAACCTGAAACAGAATAATATAGATAACATGCAATTTGCAGAACAACAGGCTACTGTACAATTGATTTCTACTGAATCCAATACTGGATAGTTTTCCCCCTCGGTATCTTCATCTCTTACAGGTCTCTGGCAGTGTATAATGAGCCTGGCGCAAGGGCAATGAGGTCAGGACTGAGCAGTTCAGATTGTCTGAGTGTTTAATGTAACATCAGGACCAGACATCCTGGGGCAGAATCACGTCACAGTGAGCTCAGAACACTACATTGTGCCTTACTGTATGAAATTTAAAGAAGTATTTTTCATAAATCTGTATATCAGACTTTCAGGGTTCCAAACCTTGTGCATCTGGCTTCTATTGAAACAGCGTACCGGCGCGTATGTTATAGGACCATATCAGTAGCAGCAGTGCTTGAAGTGAAAAAAAAAAAACTCCCCCGTCTCTATTTATTTATTTGTTTATTTATATTAAAGAAATAAGTACTTTTTAATAATTCACAATCAGTGTTGGGGAGTAACTAGTTACATGTAACGGCGTTACGTAATTTAATTACAAAATAAATGTAACTGAACAACACTGTTCACAATGTATGTATAGTGCCACAATCAATCAATCAAGTCAATCTGCGATACCAAACAGGACCACAGGGAGACGCCAAAGACCACTAAACCTACTATATGGATCCATTCAGAATCGTTAAACCTCTGACCACCTTCAGCCAGAGTCTATTATAAAACACTCTTGCTTTTAAGCCAAATACACGCTGAACAGGATAATTTAATGACATCTGGACATAAGTCACTATTCTCTCCGCAATCTCTGATGAAATCAACCATGTTTTCTCTGCATTAGCGCTGTTTTGAACTTACTGTCTGAATTAATTTACTGGATCCTTGGACTTTCCAGTTTACCGGTTTAAAATTATGTGATTGCAAAAGGCTTCTTTTCATTTTTAAGGTATTATTTTCGTTATAAAGTACTGATTCAAATTAGTAATCAATAATTAATTATTTATTTATTAATTAATTAATTATACTACTCTACGCACCTCCCCTGACATGCTCTGGCACCCCACACATGAGGTAGACCTATTCCGCTTGAATTCACTCACATGATTGGTGGAGATGAGAGGTGATCCCACCTTGGTAGTGTGATTTTATATAGTGTCATTTCTAATTACCCAGACACTGACGCTTTTACTCGGAGTACCGGCAACATGTCAGAAGTGGCGGTACTAGGGATGTCAACGATTAATCGATGATCGATTAATTGTCGATAAGAGATGCAATCGATTAAAGCTATCGATGGTCGATTAAGCAGTTTAATTTTGGGCTGCGTGCGGCTCATGCGCAAAACATACTCGCATAATAATGTTTCATGCGAGCAACAGTGTTTTGCTGCAGCAGCGCCGATGGAAGCGGTTCACTGACTGCGCAGCACAGCCACACATGCCACAGTTACGTTTGGGATCATTTTCTTTTAAATGCCATAATGTCAGTTGAAAACATTGCAATAGTGTTTTAAAATACAATAACGAGCACCACGAAACCATTTAAAGAGGCGCATTCAGTGGTCTCCGTGTCGGGATAAGGAAACAGTCAGCAAAGTAAAATGATCTCAAACGTACGGTGCGCTCTATTCATTTTACAATCCTGCTACTAGCATTTTATTCAGACTAAAACCCCTTTAGTTTTTTTTGAGTGGCTTTTGCACATCCTGTTATGCCGGTGACTGCGTGCTGCTGCAATAGATGCATTTTGCTGCATTAAAGTTAACGACGACGATCGATCATGGAAATGATCGAAAATTGACATCCCTAGGCGGTACGCACAAAAAAGTGCAGGTACTCTAAAGTCTAAAATATAGAAGTGCGTACCAGCCCACTTCAAGCACCAAGTAGCAGGTAAGAAAAAATAGGTTTGCTCTCTGTCTGCCTGAGTAATGTATAGGTAATGTGCCACACGTGATTTGTGTAATGAGATAAGGCAGAGAACAGGAAGAGAGAGAGTGTGGAGAGAAATTGCCTGGGGAAGACATAGACCGCTGTGCCCTTTAACAGCAGGCTGTTATATTCACTGTAGGCTTGGCACATGGCTCTGCCCTCTCTTCTATCACATCTCATATGCTCTGAATGATTTATTTTGCCTCTGTAAGATATATTATCAAAGATTAAGAAAATTTGAATGTTTGTGGCCAATGGCCATCATGCACAATTCGCTCCCACAATGCTAAATATACAGTATATATATTAGGGATGTACGATATTATCTGACCGATATCGGAATCGGCCGATAATGGCTTTAAATGTACATATCAGCATCGGCCCGATATGTAAAAGTATGCCGATATATCTTGCCGATAAAAGGAATACTTTAACTCACATGTGCTCAGGGTGTGCTAGCGATTAGATCATGTCAGCAGTGTGACTCATTTTTGAAGCAAAGTTTTGCCTGAATGATGATTAGATTCACTGTTTTGGATTGCTGCATTTAAACTGAGAATGCAGTACAAAATGAGGCTTAGGTGTATGATAGAGTAAACAGTAATAGCATGTGCAACGGCAGCAGCGGCAGCCTCCCCCGGGTCCTAATGCTCGTTGGCAAGGAGTTTTAATTCCGTAGGGGGCGCTGTTGGCCTACTTTTAATAAAATGAAAGTAAAGTACACAAATAACATTTAGACTGTTTCTGATTAAATAAAGCTGTAATTGATGTCATAAAATCATGAGTATGTTTTGATTTAAAGGTCAGAAGCTATAGCTTACAAGAATAAAAAAAAAATCACAAACATGACACTTGTAAATTAAATAATTTTATATATACTGATTTATTCCATCTACAAATATTAAATCTTAAAATAAAATGTTAAGATTAATTCTGCATCTTTCTGAAAAAAAATGCAGTGATTGATATATATTTTATTTATAGTTATTTTCAAAGCTTCAATGTACTGTCATTATAAAATAACTTCATTATTGTTTATTTAATTCTAACAAATAAGTTCTTGTTAAAAACTAACCAAAATAAAAATAATTTGCTTATAATTCCCACACAGGAGAGACTTGGTGTTGTTTTCATACAAAATACGAAATATATTGGTATCGGCGTCGGCTATAGGCCATTGGCCAAAAAGAGTTGAAAAATATCGGCATATCGGATATCGGCAAAAATCCAATATCGTGCATCCCTAATATATATATACACCTAAGACAGAGAATTAATATTAATAAATATATAAATATAGAACATAATGGGGCACAATAAATGTCTGATTGCACTTAATGTAATATTACTTTCTTGCAGCTTTCTTTTGGGTCTTATTTAGCAGCCAAGCAATTTTTTTCTCTGTTGTTTCCCAGCCGTTGCAGCTGTGACTACTAATAAACCACATAGTTCCATTGGCTGATTCACAGATTAAAATACATGTGCTCACTTAGCTTGCAATAGTTTTGAATTTTAATAAGGAATAATCAAACAAAATGAAAAAGCTAAGGCACAAATCCTGATTTTATTATTTGTTACCATATATAAATTGAGCAGCTTATAATTATCCATAACCACAACAGCAAATATGTTTCAGTGTTTTAGTTTTTTTATTGATCAGGTGCAACAGGACAGCTCAGTCCATGTTGCTACAACAGTAGTGTCTGTATCTTGTACACTGTCTTCACCTGTGTGATATCATTCAGTCTCAATGGGGTGATGGAGAAAAATGGTATAACATTTGTAAACCTTTGGATTATTTTTATACAAGAATGCAGCATAGTCCCAAGAACATTTAGTGTGTGATCCCGGCTCTTTGCTGCAGATCTTTATCGTCCAAGCAGCATGTCCATATTAAGCATGCACTGTATTCCATGCCGCTGCAGCCTAAAGCTTTTAATGCTCTACATTATTTCTGCATCTGCTGCATGCAGTAAAACGTGCCTTTAAATCCTTCACTGACACCTGTGTTCCCATCCCTCGCTCACACTATTACCATGGCAACCAGAGCAGCTTTACACCCAGTGACACAGAGAGAGAGAGCTGTAATCTGTGCTTCTGTTTGTAAAGTTCACAGTCTGAACCCAGTCTCCATTTAATTGGATTTTAGACAGAAAACATATTTCAAGTTCATTGTTCACCTAATATGGTTTGGACTACAAGGTGGATATTAACTGCTGTATATGCAGAAAATAGTGAATTCAAAAACCACTATTGTGCAGCTTTGCAGGTGGTGCAGAATAAGAATAAAAAAGCAGTAAATTATAGGAGCACAAGTGTTTTGAACCATGAAGCTAAATAAAAGTTGACTGACTTTCCACAAACACTTACTTGTTCAGTCTCTTATAAAATAAGACTGGACTTCAGAATTTTTTTTTTAAATGCCTTTTCTTCAGTTTAGCAATAAAATGAAAGTTTGGAAGAGCTACTTTTAGGATTGTCAGTTTAATATGTTAATATGCTGCAATTAACTGTTAATAAATAAGCAATTTAATTCATTTATTATATTTTATTTATTCCCCCTGCCCCTACTACATTTTTTTTTATATATCTGTTGAATTATTTATCTGTCACAATGATCGCTTTGAATAATCTTCATTAGGGGGCTTTTCCCTGCAAATATTGATTAATAAGTGATTAACTGTGATGAATATGATTAGTTAATCCACATATTATGTTATTACTTCGATTGATAGCTAATTATTTTGAATTGTCTTTGTCTTCAGTATTTTGTTACCTTTATCTTTCTCCTAACTATACGTGTGTGTGTGTGTGTGTGTACAACAAAATGAAGAATACAGTTGTCCATGAGTGCACTGGTTCATAATTATTACTGTAGTGATATGAACTCAATCCTGAGGGCCAGTGACCCTCACCTCCCTGATGTCTCCATGGACTTCCTCTGTCAGCGCCGTCTGTGACTCTTCTGGACAGGCACATAGAGATTTATGATATTTAGTCAGCTATATAAATACAGTGAGATAGATTGATTCAGTATGTAAGCCTTTGTCTTAACACTCATTTGTGTTTGGTGTTATGCTAAGGAATTAACACATTTGCTTGGAAGACAGAGGAAACATTTTTCTCATTGACTTGTTGACAAATTGTCTCTGTCATATGTGCGTGTACAGCTGTTCGCTTTTCCCTGAAGAATCTAAAGTAGGACATCACACATAAACGCCATATTTCCAGACAACCTTCTGGTCTTCACTCATCCTCAGCCATTTTTCCAGTATTTTGGCTTTTTTTTTCTTTTTAGTTTCACATACTCTGGGAGTCTCTAAGCACTTCATTCTCTGCGGCATGCTTTTTGCCAAAAGGAACTGATAGTTCTGGCTCCAGATCACTGTGTTCCTCTGAACAACCTTTTTTTTTTTTGGACTATTTGAAGGCCGTTCACGTCAAGCAGACATCTGCTGTCCATGAGCAGATACAATGAGGTTGTGAAACTCCTTCGTTAAAATGCATCTCATTCTGTTTTATCTGTTTATGGTGGTTTGAACAGGTGTTTGGATTGCAACAAAATGTTTGGAAGGAAAGACAGAGTTGGTTTGGCATGCATGAGTCAAGCTGTACAGGAAATGATGGTTCCACTTCTGAGCTGCTTATTGTTTCTTTCCATCCAGCAGGATCATTAAACACAGTGATTTATAGCCACCATAATGATAGATTGAAAGAGACATTACATTTAGTCCTATAAAGGTAGAAGGAGGAAATGAAGGAATGAAGGAATAACAGACAACTTTGTCGATTTTGCTCGTATATGGAATCAGGTGTTCTTTCCTGTGTAAATCACATTTCCTCAAATGTTGTGTGAATTTGCAGGGCCCTGAAGTAATTCATCTAAATGTAGGCAGATGACAGCTATGGCACTGGGATATGAGCTACTCTGTTTGTTCTCCACCTTTTTTTTCATATATGCAGCTCTCATATATGCAGAAATACCTTCTCTTTGTGTGGTGTAAGCTAAATTTGCCAAGGTTTACATAAAAATAAGATGTTAGCCCCATGTAGCTTTCTTAATGAATCATATTACCACTTTCAGACAAATTACTTGTATGGTCACAGCTTACCCTGTGGGTAGTGTTATTGGTGGAGGTATAATTGATGCTAAATTATGAAGGGGACCATTCTGTGGCTGGGTAGCCAGAAAGAGCTGATTGGACAGTTGCTGTGAGGTGTTGTATGAAATGTGGATGACTTCCAGTAGGATCACACTCAGGGCCACTAAGCCCACTGTTCCAGATACAAATGGAAACGTAATAACAACAATATATCAGGGCAGGAAAAGCACAAGCCACTGAACACATTAACATCATAAAAATCTCCATAAGGATAGCTGGAGCAATAAAGCTTTTATATGTGGTCCTGGGTCCTGTTTTCCCATTTCTTTTGCACCGAGAAAAGGATCCTGGTCAGGACAGCGCCCCTCCAAAGAAGGATCGTTTTCACTCTGATGTCATGGCATAATGTTTATCAAGGTTTCTTGCATTAAAAAGTTATTTAGTTTTAGTTTAGTTTAATATCTGACCTATACAGCTGTGTTCCACAATATGTAATAGGCACCACACTTTTCTTGCAGGCATACCAGCTGTCTGTCTGGTGTACAGTTGTTTTTCAAGCACACAAGAAGCGATGAGGAACACACCAGAGCAAGAATACTAATGCAAGCCACTGTGACCGAAAACATGCTGCTTTTCTGAATAAAACTGCTGACTTACATGCAACATGGAATGCAGTAGGTTTACAGTGTAGCATTTATTTCTACATAAAATGTTTTAGTTTTCCATAGTTTCCATATTTTGCTCAAAACATTTCTGTTTTATGTGAAAATGTGATTTGTGTCAGGCGTGAAGTGAAGTAATTTTTAGATTCATAAGATTTAGAAAAAAATATATATATCTGTAAATTTGTCTCCGCATGTTGAGCCAATCACTGTTTTGAATTTAAAAGACTACTGTACCTTTAAGACATACAGATGCAAAATAACTTTATTTAATAATAATAATAAAAAAATTATGATTGTTCTTATTCCTGTGAATTCACATGAAAAAGACTGACAGATCGGCCTGATAAATGCTCTTCCCTCTATGCCGGCTGTGTAAATAGGACCTAACCAATAACCAAAATCAATTTCTCAACGGTAGTCACGCATTTGGATCAGATCTCATTCCATATAATTCCCTCTCTCCGGAGTGAGCATTTTCACCAAGCCCAGCCCTTAGTTTATTAACCTTCAGATTTGCTGCATAAGCCGTTTCCTGGGCAACCACTCTTCTACCCTTTTCTAGAGTCCATAACGCTTGCTCATTCTTAATATGCCTTGAGCATTGTCCTGTCAACCTAGAGCTGTTAGCAGACAATTTGATGCAGTATCATTGAAGTATACTTTATGTTTGTTTGTTTTTGCTGTTCAGTGCTAATTGGCTTTAACGATTGGTTCCAAAATCATTACTCCACAATGACTTATGCTTCATCAGGGCATTACGACTAAGAATTGCTTCATTATGCTTTTATGATATTATGTTTATTAAACCGTATTCCCTACATGATCATACTCCCATAATCATCTTATTTCTCATTGTTATAAGCTCATGTAAAGTTCAGTCACACCACTAAAAAAAAAAGTCTCTGTACGGTTTATTGGATTTTGTGGGACCCCTAGAGATTTAGCCAGCTGTGATAGATGGTGAAGTTAAAAGATGTAACTTCATTCTAAAAAATCAATTTCTATAACTCATGTGGTTATATTGGATCTCTACTGTCAGTCGCACTACCCGTGAGATGGGAGAAATATGTTTTGATCTAAGTCTGATATGAAGTTTTAGAAGGATTTTAATCCACAATCCAATCATTGAACAATGCATGATATCCTATAATCAGAATTTAATTTAGGAACATACTGTTAAAATAGCATAACTGTTAATCCAAACATAATAAGAATTATTCATTATTATTATTATTATTATTAATTTATTATTTTTTTAGTTCTTGGTTTGGTTCGTCAGTAACTGTATGTGGTACGATGCTTACTGTTTAGATGTCAAAGACTGGAGTTTTGTCATAGATATTCCACTAACAAGGACACATGGGGTTTTATTTCCCAGTGAATTTGTGACAGTTTGTGATCTCCTGCATCCAGTAGATATGGTTGTTCATGTATGGCCAAACGACTTCAATATATTTAAATGTTAGGGTGTATTAACAGACTGTCAGAAGCTCATTTGTCTCATTTTGTCCTCATTTGCAGAGCATGATAGATATTTATAGATATTTATAAACTTTGATACTTCATTAATATCCAGCCTTGTTATAAAAGTTACATTGCTGCAACAGGCTGTATTTAAATGGTGTTACTTCCATTAACATGCTAAGACCTCCCAGAAGACCTTTTTTTCCCCTCCTCATATTCAGCCTGGTAGTGAGTACTCTCGATTTCACACCTAGCACATTGTAATGCTGAGATATGTTTTAAAATAAGTGTTGTGATTACTGCCTGTCTTCACCTTTGCACTTGCACATTGGCACACCTGAGAAACCAACTGAATCTTCTCAAAGCACTTCAGGTATGAGGGTGAATTTTCCCTTAGAAGGCAATGTTTTAAAGGAGTGGAGGGAACAGAGAGAGCATAGGTAATAAATCCTACTCTTGTAATGACATTTCTTCTCCAACTGAAGACCTGTATTTTCACTCTTACTTCTCTAGAGAAAAGTCCATTTGAAATGGACATTTCTGAAAAAGCGAATTTTGAATTTTGCCATATGCGTTCTCTAGTTGTGTTCTCACTTCTTCTCCCTTTCAAGCGGACTTGTAATGGACTATTATTTGAAATATTCACATTTGCAGTTGAGAGCATTTACTTGACAAGTTGGACGAGAAAAAGAAACTACTGTAAAAATTAAACATCCACTGTCACCGTATATCAGAAGTATTAAGAATTGTGTTAAACCTAAACATTGGAACATGGAGACTAAAAGATGTAGATGAGACCATAGCATTTTGTCTTTTGTACCTTCTTTTCCATCAGATTATCAGAAAAAAAGACTAGTTTCATACTGTATAGTCTTCCATACCATATGCAGTAAATACACCTCAGGAACTATGAATAATACATGAGCACAAATATTTGTTATTTGCATATTTGACTAGGTTGAGCACAAACAGTTTGCAATGTCATCACATTTTGTGTGATATGTTTAAACATAAAAGCCAGAAGTCCTGCATGGCTTCACATGTTCAATCGAAATTTTGATTTAGCGCTTACACAAGTTTTCAAACAGTGCTCTCACCCAAAACAACACACTGAAAATGAGCAAAAATGCAACACTTTTTAATTTTAACTCACAGTCTTTTTGGATAATCCAGTCTTCTTGAGCAGTGTTCACAATGTCTCCCCTTGCTAATCCATGCTAATGATTTTTGACACAATCATTTTGCACTATAGCAAGAGATCTTTTGGCCTGCTAAATCTACATCTTAGTTTATTTCAACATAGGCTTATTAGAAAATAAGTGCCTCCACCTACCGTACAATTCACAGGAGTTCCCAGATTAAATGAATACTGGTGGCAGTAAAACACCAACAATTTGTATTCCTTTTCACACAAACTGAAGACCTATGACTTACGGTAAGACTTTTCACATGGTTCCTTGCACAATACCTCAAAACATTTAATATGCATGATTTGGGAACCGATACATTTTGACATTTGCATCACATAACCAGCTCCATTTGTGTGGCTTTTCTGACATATTAAATTTAGCTCATTAGCTCACTTGGTACAGTTTTGCTCTTGTGATACGGAGCATTGAAACAAAAATCATGATCCAAGAGCTGAAGGATTTGGAAAAGCAAGCTAAAATGCGTTTTTATCCCACGTTTACTTTTGTTTACAATATTGGTTAGGTTCTGGGTAGAGATTAGTATAGATGATACATTATTTTCAAACACGGTAGAGCATGAACATTTGCGCCACTCACCGGACATTTCATTTCCGAAATGCCACGATACATACACTATCCAACGTAATAAAACATTGCCAGATTCACATTCATCTGTTTTGGCTAAAACGGAATGTGCCTTTAGCGCCACTGACTGTCCCAAAGTGTACAAGAAGCAATGCAGTATCGTGTTGCCACAGGGACATTTTTCTCAATGAGTCTGGGTTAGTTTAATTTGTGCTTTAAAAGATGCTGTGTTTTCAACATTACTTGCATACTTAGGCAAGAATATACTGAAAATCCCTTGCTATTGGAAAAAAAACCCTGTCAAATCTCATGGGTTTATGAATTAAAGTTCCCTCTTAAAGGATCCAGTACATTTTTGATAGAAGCATTGGCTGTTTGTTCACTCTGGAACTCACATTTGAGTTAAAGAAGCAAGATGTATGATATACATTGCCAAGAATGTTTAAATAATGTATTGCAAACCATTTCTGAGGTATTGATCTTTTCCCATTCAAGTAGATTAGCTGTACTTTCCTTTGCCTCTAGCCTACATAGAAATGAGATATCGAGGGTCATTTCAAAGAAGGCTGCCAATTGAACTGACTTGCCTTGAAGGAATTTTGGTTGTCTTGGGTTCACTGCGGCTTTAGCCAATCCGTGTTCAACTAACCAACTGTGAAAAGCACAAATGAATGACTGCAACATTATATTCATAGATGATGGCATGAATTTTAGCAGAAGATGCTCTCCCTCCTCTCCATTAATGTCTTTTATTCCTGCAGCTTATGGAGCTATTTGTATTTGGTGACAGGAGAATGAGGTAACACCCCAGTCATTAAATAAATATGACCCTCCTTCAGCTCATGGCTCATTGACTCCTTCCAGCAATCAAAGGCCATCCAGAGAAGCTCCTTGAGAGGGAAATAACCCTGCCGGCCTCTCCCAAGAGACCCGATCTCTCCACCAGTAAAGGTCATTAGTGACATCAGGATTGTTTCAGCAACACTGCTTAATACATTTGGTCATCGTAAAGTGGATGGACCAACTGGATGGATTTAACTTCAAAGGTTAGGTTTCTGACCACCAAGGAACGTCTCGGGTTACTTATGTAACCATGGTTCCCTGAGGGGAACGAGACACTGCGTCCTCTAGGGGTCGCTATGGGGAACGCCTCGTCGTGACCCGTGTCTGAAGCCTACATTGAAAAAACACCAACTTGTTTGGCCGGCGACAGCCATGACGTCACTACCGTCGCGACTAGTACAAAATAAACAAGTTGGTGTTTTTTCAATGTAGGCTTCAGACACGGGTCACGACGAGGCGTTCCCCATAGCGACCCCTAGAGGACGCAGTTCGAAGTTCCACGAAAGGGAACCCTTGAAACGGTTTTGGTCTCAGATCTGGGACTGGATTATTTGACATAGTGGTAATTCAAAATTATACTGACATCAAATAAGTGAAATCATAAATGTTTATTGGGTCTTATGTTTTCAGTTAGGATTGTTAAATAATTACTTAAACATTGAAAATGAATTCACAAAATTAATAGCATTACTGTTTTCTTTAGAATATAATCAAGACTACATATGTCAACATTGTTGGGTTTTGGTTGGTATAATGGTATAATAATCTATATCTAAGCATGTAAGTGTGTCAGGCTCAATTAGGCAAATCGGTTAAGATGTTTGTACTGATATAGCAATATAAATGTAGATCCTCTTAAACCTTTGACTTCTAGGTAATCAATATATGCAGGCCTGTGGGACACTTCAGTCAAATAATCTATGGTCTCTTCATTACTGACTTTTACACTACTCTTGTGGGTATACAACATGAAATTAATAAAGCAATTTAGATTGAAAGACCTCTGGGGGAAAAATAGGAGTAAATTAAACAAACCTCCAAATAAGAATGCACAATTTTTATTTATTCATTTGGGGTTAATGGTATAATCTCTGAATTCTGATAGATAAATGGATGCCACTATTCATGGATATAATTACAATTTTACTGAAATATTTATTTAATTCAGATGGATGAAGGGATGTCACTTTTTATATATAATTAACATGTATTTAATTATTTATTTTAATTAAAAAAATGTGTTTATTTTTTTCATGCCAGTTTGCTTTAAGAAGTGTTAGTATTTCCAACACAATATCTTCCTCTCCTGCAGTAAAGGACCATTAAGGTTTATTCACTCCTGCTTGCCTTGACCTTCCATGTTTCAGAGGGCAAAAGGGTTAACATGTCATGACAATCAAGAGCAATAACAATGCAGTTTGAGGATGTCAGTGGTCACCGAGCTCAAGTCTGCTCAAGCACAGCAGCTACGCTTGTATGCATTAAACCTTTGAGATGCTCCATAGGCACTTTGCACGTACCACAGTGGTTGTTGCTCACTTGAACAAGAGGAACTTAATTCCTCTCGGGAGAATAAAAGGGTTAATAAAACTCTGTGGCCCTTGATATCTTCAGAGCATGCACTTGTTCATCTGTGATGTCTGTATTTATTAATCCGGTATTACACAATATATTATTATGTTACAGTGTATTTATGTATTATGTAATAGCCTAAATAGCTTTTGATTGGTATGCATGAATTGGAAACAGGTTTTTAGACACATATAGTTACTCAGAAAATATTGATTGTTTTAGAGAACATTTTCAGCTTCTTGAAGTCAGCATGATTGATGAGGTTGTGGAAATTAAAACAATGTGGAATTGAAAGCCCAGTGGAAAATGTTTTTTTTTTTTTCTAAATTAGTGACATCACATATAGATGATGATTCTTCTTCTTCTTCTTCTTCTTCTTCTTGCAACATTATACTATGGTTTGGTCCAAAAGCAAGAACGGTTTACCAATAACTGACAGTAAAGTTAATTATAATCATTGTTTGGCCTGTGTCTTCATTTCAATCAGTTGAGTAGTAAACAGATGTGCTCTGGCTGTGACTGCTGATTGAGTCGTAATAACTGATTGTAGCTGCCCGACACTGCGTGTAACCATCCACAATGAGAGATGAGTGCATTAATCACTGATGGCCTTCAGCAGGACACGTTTTTTAAATCTGGAGTGAACGGCTCCCGTAAGTGTGCAGGGCACTGTTGAAGTTCAGTCTAATGGGATCTGATGCTTTATGGCCGCTCTGCAGTAACTATTATAGCCTTCCAGCCTCAGAGCAAACTGAGCTACCTTGTCAGTCTGTGTGTCATCTTGTATGTCTGATACAGATCCACAAATGACATAAAAGGTTTAGACTTTCAGTTGATGTTTTTGTTTCAAATCACTGAATTTCCAAAAGTGTAGAGACAACATTGGCTAACATCAAAAACAGCATATATAATCATATGTTCACTGTGTTTCGTCACAGTGTATGAAACCCCTGTGCCAGAGATTAGGCAAATGGTTACATAGGTTAATTAAATTGCTAATTAGCATACAATGAATTTTAAGAAGGTTGTTTTTTGTTGTTGTTGTGTTTTTTTTTTAGGATGATTTTATCAGTCCATGGTGTTAGTCCAAGAGCCATTCCTCTTAGTATATTATGTATATTTTGAATAATTGTACTACTTTTATTCTAGCAGGGGTTGCCATGACCCTGGCAACTTCAAACATGAAACTTTACAAATCTATTTTAGAGATCTAATCTACAGATCTACCCTTCGTATTTTGTAATGCCCTAAATCACGTCCATCCTTCAGGAAGGAACATAATTTTGATGGGAAAACAATACAAACATCAATAAATATTAGCGATGGATTTGATGAATTATGTGATGTTCTGTGGTTTTGTCTGAAATGGTTTGTCTCACTTTAAACCATCTTTTGAGTTGGTTTACAATTAAAGAAATCATCATGATATTGTCAAAATGTCAAAAGATGTGAAAGTTAAAGAAATACTGTATTACAATTAACCTAAGTTGACACTGTCATTGTCACAAATTCAGCCTCTGTGGCTCCCTCCGATCACCACCAGAGGGAACCATCACCGGAGTACTGAGTGATCCTTTCGGACTCCAATTCCCACAATGCCCCATGCCAGAGACTAATCACCTGCACAGGTGTGTCCTCTCCTCTCAAACTACACTTCCGCAGAGGTATGAGCATGGAACTGCAGTCTGAATTAGCCTGTCGAGACGAGGGGAGATCCTTGAATCAATTCATCGAACTGGCCATTCGGATTGACAACCTCCTTCGCTCTCGTCGTCAGACTCGGCTCTCTTCGGCTCCAGTCGGCGCGTCATCGCCACTTCCTGACACAGAACCCATGCAGATCGGTTTTACTCATCTCAGAGGAGAGGAGAGAGAGAGGCGCATTCGCCAGAATCTGTGCTTATACTGCGGACTATCTGGACACATGAGAGCTTCCTGTCCCACTCGTCCACCTCGCAATCTTTCTGCGGTGAGTTCGAATTCCAGTACTTCCACTGCTTTAGAAATTCCAGTCATCCTAAAAGTTAATGGGCAGATCACTGAGGCTATGGCTTTGATAGACTCAGGGGCTGCAGGAAATTTCATTGACGCTAGTTTTGCCAAAACTCATAATATTCCTCTTGTTCCCTGTACGTCTCATTTGGCAGTGGCAGCGCTAGATGGCCGTAGAGAGAGAGACGCATTCGCCAGAATCTGTGCCTATACTGCGGACTATCAGGACACATGAGAGTTTCCTGTCCCACGCGGCCACCTCGCAATCTGTCTCCGGTGAGTCCGAATTTCAGTACTTCCACAGCTTTAGAGATTCCAGTCATCTTAAAATTTAATGGGCATATCACTGAGGCTATGGCTTTGATAGATTCAGGGGCTGCAGGAAATTTCATTGACGCTAGTTTTGCCAAAACTCATAATATTCCTCTTGTTCCCTGTACGTCTCATGTGGCAGTGGCAGCGCTAGATGGCCGCCCGCTGGGCACTGGCCAAATCCAATTTACTACCACGGACCTTCAATTATGCACTGGAGCTCTTCACACCGAACTTATCCGCCTCTTCGTATTCCAATCCCCACGTACACCTGTCATTCTGGGACTGCCTTGGCTAGAGAAGCACAACCCCTCTATCTCATGGTCCGAGGGACAGATTACACAGTGGTCAGAGTTCTGCCGTCAGAATTGTCTCAACGCTACCCCGGTCAGAAAGGAGAGGGATTGCACGCCTGTCTGTCAGCTTCCTGCAGAATACCACGATCTCAGGGAGGCTTTCAGTAAGAGAAAGGCTTCTCAATTACCTCCTCATAGAATGAGTGACTGTGCCATCGAACTCCAACCTGGTTCACATCCTCCCAAGGGGAGGGTTTTCCCCTTATCTCAACCTGAAGCTGAGGCTATGAAGTCCTATATCGAGGAGGAACTCGCTAAGGGTTTTATCAGACCATCCACATCACCTGCCTCTGCCGGGTTTTTCTTTGTTAAGAAGGATGGAGGTCTCCGTCCTTGCATTGATTACCGAGGACTCAACGACATCATTATAAAGTTTCGCAACCCCTTGCCCCTAGTCCCTGCAGCTCTGGAACAGCTCCGAAAAGCAAGATATTTCACCAAGCTGGATTTGCACAGTGCGTACAACCTCATTCGCATCCGGGAGGGTGACGAATGGAAGACTGCATTCTCTACCACAACTGGGCACTATGAGTATTTTGTTATGCCGTTCGGGCTTGCCAACAGTCCTTCAGTGTTCCAGGCCTTCATGTGATCTAATAAAGCTGCACATGGATCCTAACGCCACTGCCTCTTTGTTACAGTCATATAAGTAAACTCTCAATCCCTCACTAAGTTTAGCTCTTTAATTCCATCGTGTTTTTTAAAGTCTGGTTTACCCTTTAAAATAAATAAAACCTTAAATTACAAGCATTTTCTTTCTCAAGTTCAAAAGGTACTGTGTGACAGGAATGACCCAGTAGTTCCTCATGATAATTAGATTGTGTTCTTTTGGAAGTGATAGGCATAACCGATGCTGTATGTAATATATTAAAATTATAAAACAAACTCAGGCATTCCTCCAGACCCAGTGATAATTGCTCTAGAGTCAAAAGTTTATTTTAATACCCAGCATTTTCACAAGTGACAGAACAACTAATTTGGAGTGCACAGCATCTTTCCTGCATTTCTCTACTGTCTCATGCGATTGTGTTTTGGTTCAAATGTGTCTTTTGGCTCTCTTTCAATAGTTCAAAGCTCTAAGTTTGGATTGCTTGTATTATACAAATATCTCAAAAGTGACTTTTGCATTTTATGGCCAAAAAATACATCCAATGGTAAAACACATGCTCTTGTTGTTCAGACAGATTTGCTTTCAAATAAATTCATTCATTGTTAAGGAAGTGAGTCACTGTGGTTCATATGATATAGTGTTGGAGGGATAGAAAGAGAAAGCAGTTGAGGGGTGGAGATGTGCCAATTTGCATTGGTGTGGGACTGGCTGATGTCAGCCACGTCTGTTTGGAGACATCATGTCTGCCAGTAAACAGGATGAGATTTAGTCTTGAAGAAGAGACCGCAGTCCCGTCCCAAATGCCGCCTTGTAGCTGAACTTGCACATATACAACAAATGCATGATTTTAATGCTATTTAATATGATGTGTATATTCCATAAACCTGGAGTTTTAAATGGATATCTGTGTGCAGATGATTATTTTTGTGTCTAAATGTTCATCTATCTTCAAATTCAGAGCGACTAAAACAAAGTTTTGTGTGCCCAAATTTCCACTTCTTGTCTGTCCTCATGGCAGTAATACAGAGGGACACCGTGTTCCCTGAGAGGACTCTCTGGAAAGGGGAGGAAGGGAGGCTGCCGCATATGTCTGGTGGATTAATGTGAAATCTGAAAGGACAGTGCACCCTCCTTTCCATGATTCTGTCCTGCTCTTAATTACCTCCAGCAATTGGGACAATCTCACCAACCTGCAGCCTTCATACCTCTCCGGATCTGGCAGGGTTGTTCCCATGACTGCAGCCAGTAATGGTAGGCATGGAAAATCAATAGTGCTCCAGGTCCCTGCCATACCTTATAGCACCTTAACAAGCTCAAGCAGCCTGTTTGTGGTGTTTGATTCGTTTTTCAGCTTCTGTCACCACATTTTATTTGTACACACACACACACGCACACAAATATTTATATATGCATTTTAAGTTTAAGAACTAGAGAACGGAGCTCAGAAATATGTCTGGAATATCTGAAGGACAAAATGTCGCTAATGCAAGTACATTTACTCTAAAAATTCAAGCTATGATAGAAAAGTAATTGATTAAAAAATTGTTTTTTTGTGTGTTTTTTTTATTGACTAGTTTGTTCCATTGGTTTGATTTTCATAAATCGTCTCAGCTCCTGATACATTTGCCATTTTAATATCCCAGCATAAGCTTCTTGATTTTTAATTGTTCTTGACGTATATGAGGCAGATTTTTTTTTGTGAAATGCAATTTGTGGCATGCCTAAATCCAGAACACTAGAATATCATTGATCATTATGTGTGACCTTGGCTGTTTGGCTACAATTTCTTGTTCTTACATTATGTGTGTGTGTTTGCCCTTTGCACAAAGGCAAATAAATAAATATGGCAGGGTTTCTGCTGCTTCAAGTGGAAGCACAATCAATAACTGAATAAAAGTAATATCTTGTACCGTCCTTGCACAGAAACCACAATAATATCACTCATATATTGCAGAGATTATTCAAATTGCAGATGCTTATAAACATATAATCAGTTCTGGGTTTGAGGTAAATCTCAGCCAGGAGGTCGAGCACCAGCAACAATGACACTAGTTGAGCAAGGTTATGTTATGAAACTAAGCACAAACATACAAAAGGCATTCTCTTAGATTTTCATCTTTTCACAAATTCAATTCACTGAACAGAAAGACAATCCAAAGTGACAGTAATTATTTGCCTAAATTTGGACTACATATTCAGTGATTCCCATGAGGCAGTGGAGCATGTTTAATGACTGTAGAGAAGCAAACTGTAGTCAGTCAAAAGTAGCAGCAGCACAGGTAAATAAAACACATCACCCTGACTGTTCTGAATTATAGAGACAAACTGCAAATACATTTTCTCACACACACATTGACTGCACTAATCAAATTGTGTGTCTGAACTGACAACTGTAGTATGAGTATGGATGCGAGGTTCAGTGAGTATACTTTAAGAGGGGGGCTTCTGTGGACCTTATTAGAGATGGCCTGCCCCTCTCTCCCACCGTAACTGGACAGACAGCTTTTCTATACCTCTTGTTCCACATATTTCAGCCATCAGCATTTTAGCAGGGTTGCACACCTTCTTTCTATGCCTCAGTGCATCATCTCATGTGAGTTGTACAAAGAAATCCTGGCTCAGCAAATGCAGTTTGTTCTTTCAGTGTTACTGCAGTAGGTTAAGAAATACCCAACAATAATCCTTTCAAAAAGAAGTGCATACAGTAATTAATTTGTTAATGTGACTTGATAATGGTGAAAGTAAGTTCTTAACAGGCATTTCTTTGAAGAGGGGCATTCCACAAGAATGCTTTGGAGGCAGTTGACAAAAAAAAAGATACTGTAGAAGTACCGTGCAATTTGTGCAGTATTTTCAAAGTCTTTTAAAAAGGCATATGACAGCTGTGTAAGGAATAGAGGAGAGTGGGGCACAAAGTAACACTTTTTGACTTTCTCAGTTTGTGTAAATCCACATGGGGTTCAGAATATAATTTTCTTTTTTTCCACAGTAATTTTACACTTGTCTAGTACAAATATGTCACTTTGTTTCATGATTACAGTGTATACGTTTTTCTTTATTTACCCTCAAAAAATGGAAGTGAAATGTGACAACATGCCCCGTATGTGGGGTACATTGTAACATCTGAGGGGCACGTTGTAACATGACCATATAACAGCTTAAAATGTTATCTGATCGAATGAAAAAAATATACAAG
>NW_015653483.1:355155-362832 GCF_001515625.1 Sinocyclocheilus rhinocerous
CATTAAACATTGACTGTCAGTCTTTATTCACATGTTTCTCGTTTTTTCTCATTAAAATTCATTAAAGTAAATAGTGTAAATCACATCGCTAATGTCATAGAATAGCACATTGTAACGCAGTGTTACAATGTGCCCCATCTGCGCAACTGGAGTTTAAAACCAGTTGCTGTCTTCTGCTAGTTAGCGAAGCATTAAAAAAAACTATCTAAACTAATAAATAACAGATTGGAGATTAAAATAATAGCAGATTTGTCTAATTTTAAATGATTAATAAAAGCAGAGATTAAAAATTTACTTAAGCCAGAATTTAAATTTTACTATGGTAAAATAAATGTTCATTGATATCTTCAAAAGATTTTTGAATTTTGGCACACTTTTTTTCTATATAATGTTGATATGGTAACTAATAAATACTGTAAATTTTGTTATACTAGCATGTGTGGAAATATTCAAACCATGTGTGTTACAACTAACCCCGTGTTACTCTGTGCCCCGCGCTCCCCTACACCAGAATATGTCAGTAAGTTGAATTTTAGAATTGTATCATTGAATCTGCTGAATATATGATTTAGGTCACTGAATCAGTGAGTTTAACAATGAGTAAGTTAACTTGTGAATTGGATCATTGAGGCAAGAAGTTGAACTGAGAAAACCAAATCATTCAGTCAGTATGTCAGTTGACCTGACCTGATCCTTTAGTTCATTGAGTCAGTTAGTTTACAAAAGAACCAGATCTTTGAATCAGTGAGTTGAACTTAATTGCTGGGTTAGTGAATCAGTAATATGAATTGTTGAATTTTATTATTGAAGCACTGATCTGAACTCGGATCATTGAATCAGTGAGTTGAACTTCAGATCTGGATCATTGAGTCAGTCAGTTGAACTCAAGAAACTGTCAAATAGATCACTGAGTTGATGTACTTGTAAGCCTTGTGAATCGATTCACTGAGGCAGTGGATTTAACTTTAGAACTGGAGACTCTGCATCAGAAACTTGGACAATAATGCATGAATCATATAGACTATGATTCTATATATATAGTATATATTAGGGCTGTCGCGGTGAGGGAATTTCCCTTGCGGTAATTTTGAGTGGCTCAATAGCGCGGTATGCAGTATTATCGCCATATATATATATATATATATACACACACACGCACACATATACATATACATATACATATACATATATATATATATATATAATTTGTGTGTGTATGTGTTACGATATAACTAACGAGGTCATATTCAGAAGACAATGAAACCGAAACCAAATAGCGTTGAAACAGGAAGTGAAGTAAACAGAAGAGAATGACAAAAAACTTTTTCTTCACACAACATTATGATGCATTCTCACTGCATACAATTACAGAACCAGTAGTTAAATAGTTAACAATTGGTTTTATGCTCTGTTTTTATCATTTGTGTCAGCCAAAACGATTTTCGATCGGTTTATTATGTAATTTGAGATTCATAATCGGAAATCCATGTCTGTTCCAACCATTTAAATCTCCAGCACAGATCCCCTGCATAAGGACATTGCCATTATTCTGCTCTCCAAACCTAGACATTAATAGGGAAGAACATTTTTAAATGCCTGCACTAACACAATCTGATAGGACAGACTTCCTCCGCTTCTCCTGCTCTCACCTCCTCTCCAGTGCTCCGCTCAGGCCTTCATTGATGTGACAGAAATGTATCCTCCACCCAGATTGATCTGACTTGGGCTCGAATCGGTGACATTTGCTGAGGCACGAAGCCCACTGGTAATGAAACAACTCCGACAGCAGTCACAGCTGGCTGGGTCCTGTGTGAGACGTAGAATTGCACATTAGGAAAACAACATTATCTCTTCTCTAAGATCTTGTAGCTGTATCCCAGCATGGCAGAATACAAGCGTTGCAATGCAAGTTCTTGAATTATGTTTTACCATGTGAACTCTTGTAGAAAAGAGCAGATTTTCTTACATTAAACCTCAAGATGTTCTTTGTATCATTTTCAAATCATGCTGTATAACATGATTATCAGGTTTTTTTACAAACGTTAAGTTCATGCAGCTGAAATTCTAAGAAATTTTCAAATTCATGTTCAACTTTTCAGTTCAACAGGTTAGTCATTGCTATATTGGGAAATTATTATTATTATCTTAATGAATATAGCTGTATTATTTAGTGTGTATGCACTGTAGTGAAATAGCATAATATGTGGCTGTTTTTTGATATTATACTATTTCATTGTTTATTATAAAAATAATATTTTCCAATATAATAATCTGACTGAAACTCATTTTGCTCATAAAGTTAAGCTTTATAAATTTTTTTTTATACAAATTTATGTACAAATTGCAATGTGTAGGCTATTTATATATATTGTATATATACATTATATTGAATAAAATATAGCTGTAATAGATAGTGCAGAAATATACACTTATAGTGCAATAAGTAATATATACAACTTTTGTCTGGTGCTACTTATAATGTTACTGGGATGAGAAGCATGCTCAGGAGATAATACAAAATTCATACAGACTGGTTAGATATCTATTTTCCTGAAACTGTTGATCACACATTGTTTCTCTGTTTCTCACAGTTTCTCTCTGTAGCGTCAGAGGTTATGCAGCTTCCTTACAGTAATGATTACTCCACATTTTCCTCTCACATATAGGAAAAATAATGAAGAAACCGGATTACGAAAGCTAAAACTGTAGGTTCATAAGTCATAAAGGTGAAACTCTTTATACCATGAGAGGAAACTTTGTCTGCTTTTTTATCTCTGTAATGCCTTTGTTTATAGGCTTTGTGCGGTTTTCAGTGGATTTATCTAATGTGTAAGATGAAGGGAAGCTCTGCTTTGCTGTCTGAAGTGAGAAAGTCTCATCGCCGTACAGCCTTATTTCATCTTTGTGGATTTTGCAGTGAATGTTTTATTCATGTGTCTCGGTGAGGTCCTCAGTAAAACAGTGTAACTAGCCTTTAACAAGCTGCTCTAGTCAATTAATGCTGAATTCTCATACAGCCAAACCCTGTACTGGGTTGACATATGCCATAACAACAATTATGTATATATGAAGGAAATATTGCCTGTTATATTCTGCTTATAGATATAAACTGAATATATTTCCCTTTTTTCCAAGAAATACAATTTGTAAATCTTCCTTCTGTTTACCCATTAGCATCAGTCTGTTAATGGCTAATCACTCACCCTCACCGGCCTTCTGAATCAATGAACTCTGAGAAGAGGAACTGACTTAAAGCACTAATGATGTTTGGGACACAGCTGCACACATCAGCAGAAGACAGTAACGACACTGGTTTTGCTGTGTATTTTCATGGATCAGATTTAAAATCACATTTAAAAGCAGAAAAACATTGCAGGTAATAAATACTTTTATGAGGGCCATTCAGGTCATGGCACTGTAGTAGATGTTCAACTAGTGATCGGTTCCTTTTGTATTCACTCTGTTGGCCATATCATTTACACAGAAAGACAAATGACTTTTTCCTTGGATTAGCATAGATCTGAAAGCGTTTTTGTGTCCACTGGTCAATAAAATGGAGAACAAAAGATAGTGCCACACTTCAGGCTGTGCCTAACACAGAACACAGACAGTTAGTAGATATACAAGCAGAACCCTGTTGAAAACTATCTGTGCCTGCTATCGGTGCTCCTGCTCTTCACCAATACCTTCCTTAAAGGCAGAGTAAGGGATTTCTGGTAGCCAATGTTTATATTTGAAATCACCAAAACAAACACGCCCCTACCCCAAAAGGGTCTTGCCCCTATTTTGATAGCTCCGCCCCACACATACGTACGCAACCCAGGCAACGATTAGTTCTGTGAAACAAAGCAAAACCAATGTTACACCGTGTCTACGGACGTAAGCGGCGCGGCTCAACAAATCCCGACAGAAAACTGCTGCCATCTCTATCTTTCTGTCGCTCGGCTCGGCTAATGTCCGTCCCATGCACTGAAAGCTCTCTCCTCCACATCACGAGATGAGTAGACACGCCCCTTATTGCTGATTGGCTACAAGTTTGTTTTGCTATTCGGCCCGAATCAGTTTTCTAAAGTGTTTTTGAAAAATCACATGCCCTGCCTTTAATAGGCCAAGCAACCAACTGGCTTAAAAACTGCACTGCATTGCAATGAAATAATGGAATGAATGATGATTCAAAGATCCTGGCAGACCAGAAGACCTGGCTGAACTTGCGATTGTCACCTTGGGCTTCCTCACTGGAGATCTTGACCTAAAACTCTATAGCAGCTGTTTTTACACATTTTATTTAGGTTAATCTAAACATAATTGTTTATATAATTCCTAATCAGGTTTTTATTTTATTTTTTTATTAATCAAAGTATTGTTTTGTTCCATTGTTCTCTGCTGAAAAGCTGAATGCAATAAGTTTAGCCATCATGCCAGAAGAGATGACAATATTAAACACATTATGTTTTATTTGATATAGTTATCATACTGCACCCCCTGGTGTTAGAAGCCGTGGAGCTGGTCGCAGGGCAGCCGCCCCGCCCGTCCAGGCCCCCGCCAAACCTGGTGGCAAGCGAAAGAGCAGAGGCCCTGAGACGGGCAACCCAGAGGTGGAGGGACCTGCTCTTCAGGAGATGGTAAGCACACCACTCCCTCCCCCGGAGGAGGGCCGGGCGGAGAATCTTTTCATCTTTTTCTGCCACTGACCTCTCGGTCGGTGGTACCCAAATACTCGACAAAGAGCAATTCCTCTATTTCTGGGTCCCCAGAGGGGACGGGGGGTTGTGGACGATCCAGTGCGTATCACACTCACCCTCCTCTCTCGCCAGTGAGCAGCAGTGGGCGGATCGGGAGGACGAACCAACGGACTACCCACGCACCCTCTGCTCGAACGCAGGTCAGTGTTACACACACCAGACCCCGCCCCGGACCGGCTACGAGACGCCCGGGCCGGGTCCCTGCGTTCTTCCGTGCTGCCCCACTGCGGGTACGCCTGTAGTTCCGTTGATGCCACTTGCGCGGTGTCTGAGAGCCTGGCTAGAGCTACCCAGCCCGTCTCGATGGCTCCGTCGAACTGTCAGGCTCGGCTATGCGATTCAGTCGCCCGGCGTCCCCCCAAGTTCAGTGGCATCCGCTTCACAACAGTGAAGGCGGCCGATGGTCCTGTCTTGCGGGCGGAGGTCGCAGTCCTACTGGCGAAGGATGCGATAGAGCCGGTCCCTCCAGCCGATATGAAGACGGGGTTTTACAGCTCCTACTTCATTGTACCCAAGAAAGGCGGTGGGTTACGACCAATCTTGGACCTGCGTGTCTTGAACCGGGCCCTTCACCGGTTACCGTTCAAGATGTTGACGCAGGAGCGCATCTTCGGGTGCATCCGTCCCCGAGATTGGTTTGCAGCGGTCGACCTAAAGGACGCGTACTTTGTGTCGACCCTTCCGCACCACAGACCATTGCTGTGGTTCGCGTCCGAAGGACGAGCATATCAGTACGAGGTCCTGCCCTCCGGGCTGTCCCTGTTGCCCCGTGTCTTCACGTAAGTTGCGGAGGTACCCCTTGTTCCCCTGAGAGAACAGGGCATTCGCATTCTCAACTACCTCGACGAAGCAGTCTCAGGATCAGTTGTGCGAACACAGGGATTTGGTGCTCTCACACCTCAGCCTGTTGGGCCTTCGGGTCAACTGGGAAAAGAGCAAACTCTCCCCGACGCAGAGGATCTCTTTTCTCGGTATGGAGTTGGACTCGGTCGAACAGACAGCACGCCTCACGCAGGAACGTGCTCAGTCGGTGTTGAACTGCTTGAATACATTCAAGAGCAGGATGGCGGTCCCACTGAAACAGTTTCAGAGGCTCCTGGGGCATATGGCAGCTACGGCGGCCGTCACGCCGCTGGGGCTGCTCCATATGAGACCGCTGCAGCACTGGCTCCATGGCCGAGTCCCGAGGTGGGCGTGGCAACGCGGCACTTTCCGGGTCCAAGTTACACCGGCCTGCCGCCAAACTTTCACCCCGTGGTCAGACCTTGCGTTTCTCCGGGCAGGAGTGCCCCTAGAACAGGTCTTCAGACATGCTGTGGTTTACACGGATGCCTCAACCACCGGCTGGGGGGCCACGTACAACGGGCTTGCAGTGTCAGGGGTTTGGACGGGGCCCCAACTGCACTGGCACGTCAACTGCCTCGAGTTGCTGGCAGTGCACCTTGCCTTGAGCCGTCTCAAAGGGCGCTTATAAAGCAAGCATGTACTAGTCCGCACGGACAACACGGCGACCGTTGTGTACATCAACCAACAAGGTGGTCTGCACTCCCGTTGCATGTCGCAACTCGCCCGCCACCTCCTCCTCTGGAGTCAGAAGCATCTGAGGTCGCTTCGTGCTGTTCACATTCCTGGGCTGCTCAACCGGGCAGCCGACGAGCTATCTCGAGCTGCGCTCCCGGGAGAATGGCGACTCCATCCCCAGACGGCCAGCTGGTTTGGAGACGTTTCGGAGCCGCTCAGGTAGACCTGTTTGCCTCTCCAGAAACCTCTCACTGCCAGTTGTTCTTCGCCCTGACCAAGGGAACACTCGGCACGGACGCACTGACACTCAGCTGGCCACGGGGCCTTCGCAAATATGCGTTTCCCCCAGTGAGCCTTCTTGCACAGATACTGTGCAAGGTCAGGGAGGACGAGGAGCAGATCCTTTTGGTGGCACCCTATTGGCCTACCCGGACCTGGTCCCCGGAACTGATGCTCCTCGCGACAGCCCCTCCTTGGCCAATTCCTCTGAGGAAGGATCTACTGACTCAGAGACGGGGCACCCTTGGGCACCCACGTCCAGACCTCTGGAAACTTCATGTCTGGTCCCTGGACGGGACGCGGAGGTTCTAAGTGACCTACCCCAAGAGGTAGTGACACCATCACTTCACTTTGAAGTGGAACCTGTTCGTTGAGTGGTGTTCTTGTCACCGAGAAGACCCCCGAAGATGCCCGATCAGAGTCGTGCTGTCCTTTTTGCAAGTTAGGCCTACAGAGGGCAGCTAAAGACTATATTCTCCCCAAGGATTTTTTTTGTGGGTAATAGGGGTCCATCCGTGGAGGCCGGGCCGAGTGCCCAGGCCAGGCTTCCTGAGCTCCCTGCTCCGCCATGGCCTCCTGGACTATCTGCTCCGCCATGGCTGCCCCGAGCTGCCCTATCCGCCATGGCACCCCGAACGGGTATCGCCCGCCGACCCGTGTCTGTCCTGAGGGACCTCCAGAGCGCCCACCCCCCATTGGATGTTGTGTGGTGCGAGGACGCGCCTTCCGGGAGGGGGGAGTAATGTCAGACTCTGTTCCATGTCTCTTGTTGTGTTTTCCTCCCCCATGTGCTCCAGTATTATTATTATGCCCATATTTGGATTTTCCTGTTCCTGTCCGTATTTAGTTCTATTGGTTCCAGCTGGGTTTAATTAGTTACTGTGCATTTAAAGTGTTTTCTGCCCCTCGTTTCCCATCCGCTGTTAAATGTCATTTCGTGTTCTGTGATTTCCCGTGTTCCTGTGTTCCCCGCTTTGAGTTCATTAAAGTCTTTGGAATTTACTTTACTCCTCGTCTCCTCGCTCCTTCGTTCCCGGGCTCCCTGTGTGAATCGTTACACACACACACACACACACACATATATATATATATATATATATATATGTGTGTGTGTGTGTGTGTGTGTGTAACGATT
>NW_015653483.1:362888-380132 GCF_001515625.1 Sinocyclocheilus rhinocerous
ATGTGTGTATATATATATGTATATATATATATATATATATAATAAGGTGCATATAAAATGTAACAGTGCAGATATATTTATAATATAAATATGAATGGTTTATAGATGTTTGTATAATTTGTATATTCAAACCTGTATCTATATATTCCAATTTACATTTATATATTCTGAATTATAACTACATAATCACAATTTACATTTATAAATAATTTTTTTAATAAATAATTGTATATACACATTTACTTTTATATATTCACAATTTACATTTATAGATTAAGATTTGTATCTTAATATGTAAATGTAAATCGTATATAACCTGGTGTCCATGCTCTCTCTGAAAATAAATATAATTTACATGTTTATTATTATGCACATGCATTCAAACACTGGAATCATGGGTAATGAAGCTATATGAGTGTATAGTAAATGCCATTCGGTTCATGGTTTGGTCAGGGAAAACGATGATAACTATATATGCACTTTTTATGCCCTCATTATTTTGCAGATCTTATTTTGCATTCTAACCCTTTTCAAAACAAATGCACCTAATGAAACCATGAAATGTCACAACAATGCAAAATATGATGGTAATGGTCCAGGCACATACTGATTTTTCCACACATCTTCTGTGGGGTGACCTTAGAAGAACGCTGTCCTGTTTTGAATTGCTAAACAAACTCAATCCAGAAACCCTGGATCTGCTTTAGAAGAAATGAGAGTGGCATGTGGGAAAGTACAGTGTAGAAAATAGAGAGCATGTTTATATCATGACATTTCCCCTCCACCTGTCATATGCCTAGGTAAACCAAACGTGTCACTTCTGATTGGATAAAATGCACTGGGAGCAGTCAGGGCCTGACAGAAAGAGTAAGCATATGGTGTGATAAACTGAATAAAAGCAGCCAGAGAATATTAAAAGAAACATGATATTAATGCTCTGTTTCAAATTGTCATAGGCATGGCATTTGTATCGTCAGGCTGAGTAGTGTTTGGCTTGGGATCTGGTCAAAAATAATAAGCTCCATCAGATGGTGATTTCAGAAATCGAATAAATTGTTCTGGACATATACGCAAATTATAAATATGTGTGTACCAGTTTCTTGTTTTCCAGACAAAAAAAAAAAAAGAATTGTGAATCATGAATCTTTTCAACTGACTCATTAAAACGAACCTGTTCATAAGAATAGTTAGTTCACAAATCAGACATCACAGCTCACGCTCGCAAACTCACAAGATATCTGAAGAAAACACATATGTCAGGCCCCAGCTGCCATACTGCAAATGCATGACCGCATGTGAGGTTTTGCTGAGATGAGGGTCAGTTTAATCTGACCCAGAATCAGATGATCCAGATTAGAGCAGTAAAGCTATATGTTGCCTAATGCACATCCTGGACTACCGCTGCATCAGGACCATATGTAATCACACCATCTCTTTTTTGCCCCATGTCACAATAGTACACCCCTGAGCATAAGTCGCAGAGATTTATGGAGTCAAGAACAGATTTTGAAAAGATATTGGTATGCACAGTTCTCCCTGAATTAATGTCATGTATTTGAGTGCCATTACTCATTGTCAAAGTCTCAAGATTTTCATTATATTTTATTGTGCTTCTAAAATAACTATTTTTAGGGCTAGATTATTTTATCCTCCTCCTCTGTTTATTTATTTTCATGCTTTTCCTTTGTTTTATTTACAAGCATTATGCTCTGTTGTCCACTTGCTGTAAACATGATTTATGCTTGTCTTGTTCGTGGTTAATTAAGTAGAGGATGCACTGCTCTGCTTTTATGTCTGCTGAACAAATGCAATTAAATGCTCATACTGGGAACGTTATTTATATTTATGTCTCCTCGTCGGCCATTAGAATGTCTGGGCATGCGACATTATTCTCATATTTAGTTCCGTTTATCACTCCATTGAATCTCTGTATGTCTCGTCTGTATTCAGCGATTATGAACTTTTGTTATATTTATGCAACAGTTAGTTCTGTCCAGTTTGTGCACTAGTGGTGAAGATTTTTTATTGACTCTTTCTGGGTTACATGCCATTGCGTAGGTAGCGAAAAGTGACTGTCTTTATAATTGAGTGACTGACTCATCCATTTAACCAGTTTGTTCAAAACACTGATTCATTCAGAAACCAAAAGAGTGACTCTTTTCATGACTGAATGATTTGTTCATAAAAAACTATCATTCAACTTTCAAAACCGTTGTATAAAAACAATATTACACTCCATATTATTTTTTCAGTTCATCTGTTGAAATTAAAATAGAATAACTTATCAGAATTTCATTGTATTTTTCTTGTATTTATTTCTGCTGATGAAAAATCAAAAACAAGTAGCTTAGATATTAAACAAAATGTTCATTATATCCATTATTATATGTTCATTATATCCAGTATTATATGCTATTATTATGTTTGTTATATCCACAGAAGTGTATATGCATGTTTATGACTGTGTGTGTGCTGAGTTTCCTTAGCCAGTCATTTTAAGCACCTGGAAGCCTTTTATTGCAATGGTCTATAATTATTCAACTACAAAACTGTGTTTTCTGTTTGTTTTCTCTGTGTGCCTGTTTTATGCTCTTGAGCAGTATTTCTCTTCAGTAGAAGCTTCTGCAAAGTCACACAAATAAACCAAGTGTCAGTTCTGCTTGAAATGAACGCTTATGGCTCTAAACCAACATGCTGCTTTCCTCTGCTAGCAGTTGCTCATTAATTTCAAAATCAGATTCTTTCTTGGTCTTTTTTTATCTCTGTCCCTCCATCTGTCTCTCACTTCCTGAATGGACAGGTTGTTCTGTTGTTTTAAAGCAAGGGGCAAACTTGCTAGAGCTGTCAGAACAGTGGGAACGCACACTGTGCCATAATTCTTCCTCTAAAACTCAACTCTGTCCAAACATTTTATTTCATGTAACTTTCCCTGCATTAAAACATCAGGGGTTTTTTTCCTCAAAAGGCTTTAAGTGATGGCACTGGCACATAAAGTCCAGCTCTCAACATAATGGCATGTGTTAATGACATGCCACATGGGAAATCCGAAGCTTAACGTGCTGATTAATCTTTTAACAGAGGTGGGTAAAAGGGGTTATTAAGAGAACAGCCATTTTAAGGATCTTCACGAAGTATTAATCATCTTTACTCTTATCTAACGACCTGTATCCAATGCAGGAGGTATGTAGAGATAATGAAATGCTTATTGCAGGTCATGAGATTACTTTAAACCCAGTATCTTCTCTGCACTCTGACTTTAGTCTTAATGTGGTACAGTATAACATGTGCTGGCTTTTATTATGGAATGACACCTTTATTTTGACAGGTTTACTTGACTTTAAGTGAAGAGTTATCAATGGGTATCAATTCAATCTCACTCAGTCTTTGGATAATATCATGTGTGAATGCCACAAAACTTGTGTGCCTTCAACCGCATATACTAACAATATTACACAGTAAAAACTGTGAAATTTATAGCAATTTTATGAAATAATATTGTGAAATATTAAAATTTAAAATAACTCTTTTCTATTTTAATTTATTTAAAAATTTAGTTTATTCATGTGATGGCAAAGGTGAATTACTCCAGTCTTCAGTGTCACATGATCCTTCAGAAATCATTCTAATATGCAGATTTGGTGCTCAGGTAACATTTCTTCTTATTATCAATGTTGAAAACATCTGTGGTGCTTAATATTTTTGTGGAAACTGTGCTGCATTTATTTGAACATTAAACACTGAACGTTATAAATGTCTTTACTGTTACTTTTGGTTAATTTAATGCATCCTGGCTGAATGAAAGTATTCATTTCTTTTAAAAAAAACTCTTATGTATATGTGTGTATTTATTTTTGTTTTATGTGTGTATTTATTTATTTCACCAATACGCTTAACTCCAATCCACAACGATTCAATTAAACGATTCAAAAATTACAAAAAGCACCATGCAAGCTAAATTTGAAGTCATGCAATAGCTTTACTTGGGGGGATTTTACTGACATTTGTTTGCTTGCTGTTGCACTGCTTCAGAAGTCACTATCACAGTAACTGGCATGGTGTATTCTTCTGTAACATGGTTACATGCTATCTGCAAACTTCAGCTTTATGTGAGGAAGAAAGCAAAATTTTACTTGTTATTCACTGAAAATCATCCCCTCTGTCATGGCTCTTAAATTGAATTCAGAAAGATACATTTAAACTTGCCATGTTGCAAGCATTGACGTCAAACTAGCGCAACTCATCTCAAGGTGACAAGTTCAGTTTTTATGGTGCAAGATAAAAGTGGGCAGAGAAGTCTACAGTTTACGTGAACATAAACAATAAACAGATGAAATGACAGTCTTCAGATGTGCAGTTTGATTCCAGGCACAGAGTGATGGTGTTGCTTAGAGACAGGAGGTCTGTACTGCTTCTAATCAGGGCATGATTCCCACTGTGCATTCCTGTCAAGTCTCGACTCCCGTGGTGTCACTCTACCATTTTGTATGAGCTCCCCCACTGGCACAACAAAAGTGTGATGGGTGGGCAACTTCAGCTCGGACATTTCTCTGTGGGTACACAGTGACCTCCTATTGTGTAAGGAAACCCTCTTATACCACCCTTGCACATTCTATTAAAAACTGTGTTCCTTGTTTCTCCTCTAAATAGTGCTCTTCATAATTATACATTCCTTCATTAACACTATTTATTAAATGATGACAGCTGTCCCATTATACTGTCAAACGTGGAAGCCTTTCAAACTTTCCCTAAACTGTCTCCTCTACAAATACCCTTTTTTGATGAATTATATTTATCAGTTTGTGTGCTTTGGTTTTTCACCCTAAATTGAAAATGTTGTCATCGTTCACTCATTAACATGTTGTTCATTTACTTTATTCTCTTGAACAAAAAAGTGAATATTTTGATACAAGTGTTTGTACAAGTCAGTGATACTTCATAAATGACTAAAAAAAAAAACTTAAAAGTCATCCATGAGACTTGTGTACTATATCTTTAAGACTAAAAGGCTGCATCTAAAATTGCATACTCTCTGAGTAGGTACTTTGATTGAATAAGTAATTACTTTATAAACTGTTCAAAAGTATGTTCTGTATAGTATGAAAGTAATCTGGACATACTACTTTCGTCATGTTGTCATAGTCATGTGATCTACCAGCATCAGTTGCTCTCCTCTCCCATGGACTCATGGGATAGTGAAGTGTCCTTTGCCTGAAAATATTAGGTCATCTGGGTACTTTTTAATCCATTGCAGCAGTTCTTAAGTCATGTGGATTTGGGATAACATGAGGGTGAGTAAATTAAGGCAGAATTTATTTTGGGTTAACTTTTTGTTTAAATGTAAATGCATATTGTTTGACATAAATTAACACTTCTAGCACTGAGCTAAGCTCACAATTTGATGTTGTTAACATCAACTTAAACTAGCAATTATCACATTCTGGTCATGTCTCTGTCAACAGGATGTGTCTGCCTCTTAGTTTCATGAGGTTTTGTTTAATGAAGGGTCTACTTCATCACAAATAGTCCTTGAGCAACATCCACACCTTCTTCTGTCATCTTGAGTTTGCTGACATGCTAGTGACATGGCGTGTGTGGCATACACTTATGCTTTTAGCAGTCATGATAGTTCGCATGCATTTAAATGAAAATTTGTAAAGCCGCACTGAACAGGCATATTTTGGGTCTTTATAATACATTTCTGTATTGCGCATATAGCATTTACTCTAATAAAATTGTTATATAATAATAAGGTTTAATAAATGGTGCTGCTCCAGAATATAATTACACATATAATGATTAGCATTGCTCAGAACTTATCAGTAATTACACTCTAATAGTAACACTGTAATGTGACTTCTAATTACACCTTACATGCATTTATATATATAAAAAAGCATATAGAAGATGGATAGCCTATAACCACATTTTGTAAGCAAACAACTTTGAGTACATAATTACTAGTGAACCAGCTTGGTTTATTCATGTTGTCAAATATAAAGTATGTTTTATGAAAATGTCACATCACACTATGATTATTATATTCAGGTATTTAATCATGTTTGTGCTAAATCAAGCAAAGTGTAGAGTAGATAGTGTAGCGTCTGGACCAGTCAGACACACCATTTTTCATTTGATTTAACAAATCAATTATTCATTAGATTAACAAACATTCACACACCCCTCACCCAATAAACATACTGGGTGCCAAGTTGTCTGTGAACGAGGCCCAGGACCCTGGTTACCATGGCAACCCTGACACCAGATACATTTACGACCTATTGGAATGTGAGTAGGGAAAATCACTGCATGTTCCACAGGAAGAGGCACAATGCACAGTAGAAATGGACTTTTCTACTAAATTCATAGGAAAACCTTTCTTTGAATGAACACCCATATCCTTCAGGTCATTGTGTATATTATTGCGGTCTTGTATATTATCTGTTGTATTGTAGACTATTTACAGCGGATCTAAATATTTATAATTAATTATAACTAATTATGATTAATTATTCATATTTCCCCATGAGCTGATTCGCTACATAGGCTATCATTGTGTTATCCTGCCTGCGGTAAGACCACATGAGCCCAGTGTGATATTTACAAAGGCTGTTTTTCAACACACTGGTCATTTTTCAGGGCATGAACACTGACAGCTGGCAACAGTGTGATTAGTTTTGCCTTATACTGAATCAATCTTTCACCCACAGTCCATACTGGAGTCAAAAGAGAACTTCTCAATCTAATTTAGTGCCATTTGAATCACTGGTTTCAGGCTTTGTTTACACTGACAACAAACTGCATCCACAAAATGACCAGAAACGTTTGCTGATTTTCAATCATTCTGTGCATGGTAGTGGATTTCAGTTACTATTTTTTTTTTTTGCAGTTTCTGATATGCTAGTAGGTCTGGGTGAGTGTCTAATGATTCATTTGAATCAGTCACTCATCTTATTTGTTTAAACACACGTGATTCATTCAGGAACTAACCAAGTGACTGTCTTTTAGTAAGTCACTGAATTGTTAACTCAACTGATTTTCTTCAAAAACACTGATTCATTTAGGAATGCCACTTGTGGGTGTTACTCAGAATGTGTTGTCAAAGTGTGGTCACATTAGCAACATTTCTGAGAAATTTCGTAAGCAGAAAAGTGTAATTTTTTTTATTCGCAACAGTGTAGGGATTTATGAAAAAGTTGAAGTTACAGAAGTTGCTTTCAAACCTGTTGGTCAGTACAGTGAATTTGCATGACCATACTGAACATGAGTAAAATCTCCATGGGGAACGTTTTCACCCTCATGCAAAACTCCATATCGTGGCTTTGTTTGGAACTTATCAAAAAACTGAGAAAGTGCCAGTATTCTCTAAAATGTAAATATCTAAGTAATTAACTGTTGTACACAAGAAATTTCATACTTCCAGTAATGCTTTTGGTCTGAAAATCAGCATTCTATCAAACACTCTATTTTACAATGGAATGACTTTGAAAAGTTATGTTCAGCAGCCCTCCAACAATGATGACCCATTGACCTGCGACGTCCAGTCATAAAATCAGTGCGAGCAATGCTTTAGTTGCAGCTTTAAAATCTGAGCATCTGTTGTGTGTGTGTGTGTGTGTGTGTGTGTGTGCGCGCGCGCGCGTTTTTGTGACATGAGGACACAAATTTGTATAATGACATGGGTATGACATAGGTATTACAAGGAGAAGGTGACTTATGAGGACATTACACCATGTCCCCATTTTTCAAAACGCTTATAAATCATACAGGATGAGTTTTTTTGAGAAAAAATGCACAAAGTTTCCTATAAGGGGTAGGTTTAGGTGTAGGGCAATAGCACATACAGTTTGTACAGTATAAAAACCATTATGCCTATGAAATTCCCCACAATTCACAAAAACAAACTACAGTTTGTACAGTATAAAAACCATTATGCCTATGAAATGTCCCCACAATTCACAAAAACAAACGTGTGTGTGTGTGTGTGTGTGTGTGTGTGTGTGTGCAAAATCAGTATCATTACAAAATGTTGCACCAGAACTATTTCACAAACATCACTGCAAAATACCTTCCTTCAACGGCACTAGATTTTTAAAACACCAACAATCCTGTGATTCTCTTGCCGACTAGCTCAAAGCTAATTCGAGTTGTGATCTCTGTGTAGTTTTCTTTTATGTTTGATATTTTATTTCCGACTTTGATCTCTGCTAAGGAACGTAAGGTCACGTCACCCCTTGTTTACAAAGCTACTTGCCAACTAGCTCCCTCTCTCTCTCTCCCTTTAATGAACACCAAATGTATTCAAAGATTATGCCTGCCTGAGTTTGCCCAATTAGGACTGAGTTTGATTTATAACCCTGTCGCTTTGGAAAGGTGGGAGACATTTTACACGCACCACTGACGTTGGGATAATGTGACAATGTAGTCCCAATTACCCACACACCATTTACAGACCACTTCCCCCACTGATGTACTTCCGTCATCTTCTCATTTGCATAAAGTCAACGATGAATTTAATGTGCACAAAAATACTCCCTCATTACACTCAATCAAATCCATAATTATGTTTTCCGCATTACCATCAGTTTCTGATGTCACTTAAAAATAACCTGACAAATTCTTCATCACTCTCTGAATGTCTCATTGCACCTGGACTGTCTTTCAAACGTGAGGGAGTGCGATCAAAGCCAATGAATGCTGCGAATTGATAGAGGTTATTAATAGCCAGCAGAGATAATATGTCTGCTGTGGTCTGTGGTAAATGTATAAATGCTTCCATTGTTTGTGTTGCTGTGCTCAGAGGAGTGGAAGAAACAGGAGGATGCTCCACCGCTCCACCACAACAACTGCATATTTTTCCAAACCCTCTACCCTGAGGATGATGTCATCGCATTCGATGCGTTCCCTGCCCCCCATTCACTACTTTGTCATGTATACAAATGCAGCCATTTTAGTATTATCTATATACTATATAGTGTTTGATATTTTGAAATAGCCTTTATTTTTTTATTTTTTAGCTTTATTTATATTTTAGTTTTAGTAATTTTAATACATCAACATTCATTTTAAGCAACTGGGAAAAAATTTTTTCCATCTAATATTTATTTATATTTTATTTTATTAATAGTTTTAGTTATACAAATACCACCCTGAAATGCTTTTTGTTCAGATTTTGTTTCCTGTACTGTAGTTGTTGATGTTAACATAGCATGGTGATTTATATACATACATACATATATATAATGTTGTATTTTGTGTAGGAGTCTGGTTTCCTTGGTTTAAGATCTATACAGTCTGTAGTTTTGTAAAACATTGATTTCTTGGTTTCATTGGTTGCATGTCTTGTTAGTGAGTTTATGATATTTTATACCTGGTATTATTTCATTATTTTCTCATCCACTTGTCGTTTCAAACATTTATGACATAAAAAAAAAATATATATATATATACTGTATTTATATATATGGCATGTCTATCTGTTTTTTTTGTTGTTGTTGTTGTTGTTTTTGCTTATATAAAAATTTAGATTTTCCAATTCAAATATATTTGGTAGAAGTAATGCACTGAGAGAGAGAGAGAGAGAGAGAGAGAGAGAGAGGTTGATCTGGGCAGTGAGTGCAGATCCATCACTGGGTGAGGTGTTGAGAAAAACAGCACTGTGAAATTACTCTGTTTACTGTGACAGAAATAAAGACTTCTTCCTCCTAACCACACCGAATACAATTTAGTAACTGTCACCACACTCCATCACTCAACCAGAAGTGTGACAAGACACACATACATACTCGAGTGCTGACAGAAACAATGCTTATAGCAGCTTGTTAGTGTCACAAAAAAAAAACAGATTATGCAATACTTCTATGAGGATTTATCAGCTATTGTCATTTGTCACAATGTATACTCATGTAGTAAAGGTTAATGTTTCTTGTATACCTTACCAGATTGAGAGATTTGTCAACCTGAAATGCTGTTGGCAACCTGTTTTGTGTATACTGTAAGAACAGTACTAGTTAGAGTTCAGTCTCTAATCGGGACTCTAGACCAGTCCTGAGTTTTGGAAATTGAATGGCTTGTGAAAAATGACAAACCAAAATGAAGCCAGGTTGTTGGAGGTGAGGGACTGAGAAAGTCAAGTCAATTGTATCTGTATAGTGCTTTTCATAATTAATGTCTTTTCAAAACAGTTTTACAAAAAATACTGCTTTAAATCCCACTGTGAGAGCATGAAAAAAATGTACACTGCATTATTTACAGTGGGGAAAATATTTATTTGATCCCCTGCTGATTTTGTAAGTTTGCCCACTTACAAAGAAATGAAGGGTCTGTAATTTTTATGGTAGGTTTATTTTAACGTATAGAGATATCAACCAAAAAATCCAGAAAAAAAAACACATTATATAAAGGTTAGAAATTGATTTGCATTTCAGTGAGTGAAATAAGTATTTGATCCCCAAGCAGGTAAGACGTTTTTTGTAGTTGGTCACCAGGTTTGCACGCATCTCAGGAGGGATTTTGATGCACTCCTCTTTACAGATCCTCTCGAAATCCTTAAGGTTTCTTGGCTGTCATTTAAGTTTCAGCTCCCTCCACAGATTTTCTAAAGGATTGAGGTCTGGAGACTGGCAAGGCCACTCCATGACCTTAATGTGCTTCTTCTTGAGGATACAGATTGTGTGGACAGGTGTCTTATACACCTAACGAGCTGACATTAGGAGTAACTTCTTAAAGTGGCAGGACTAATCTGTGTTCCACATGGGCACATAACCAATCTGTGGGAGCCAGAATTCTTGTTGGTTGGTAGGGGATCAAATATTTCACTCACTGAAATGTAAATCAGTTTCTAACCTTTATAATGTGTTTTTCTGGATTTTTTGGTTGATATTCTATCTCTATCCATAAAAATAAACCTACCAAAAAAATTACAGACCCTTCATTTCTTTGTAAGTGGGCAAACTTACAAAATCAGCAGGGGATCAAATAAATGTTTTCCCCACTGTATTTATTTTTTTATTTTTGTATTTGAGTATTGAATGCTCACCAAGGCTGCATTTATTTTATCTAAAATACAGTAAAGACTAATATTGTGAAATATTATTACCATTTAAAACAGCTGTTTTCTATTTTAATATATTTTAAAATGTAATTTATTCCAGTGATGGCAAAGCTAAATTTTCAATTAATTACTCCAGTCTTCAGTGTCACACGATCCTCCAGAAATCATTCTAATATACTGATTTGGTGCTCTAGAGACATGTGCTTATTATCAATGTGTTGCTTAGAATTTTTATAAAATATTTTTATTTTTGATTAATATGAAGTTCAAAAGAACATTTGTACATTGTTTGTAAAGCTTGATATTGATTTTCAGTCAACGTTAAATCAATTTGTAAATAAGATTCCATTTTTTATGGAAGAAAAATAATGACAAATGTCTTTGAAACAAAAAACCATGTTGAATTACACTAACTGAAAAAAATTATGCATTGCTTTAACAGTGCTCGCATTTTCATGCCTTGTATTTTCAGGGTCTGAAGTTTAAGTTATTTATTTAAGCTGTGAATATTTCAATTCAAAACATTTCACACACATTTTCATAATTAAAAATTCAATAATTCATATTCACCTTTCAGAGTTCAGTTTAAAAATATGATGTATAATATTTGACAGGCAAGTTTCAGTCCATTTTATTTCACTTTACAAATTTGCTTCCACATATTCAGTGGTTCAAATTCGGCAGAAAATACTGCATCTACTGTTAGTCGCTCACCAGCAGGTGGCTCAAGCGGGTGTTGATGGAGGCCAAAGCAACAGGTAGAGCAAGTCATTCATTCACAAAAACTGATTTGCAGAAATGGAGCAAGCGTAAGTAGAACTTATGATTTTCAGGGCCAGTATGTATATGCGGAAAAGCTGATTAAGACTCAAAAGCTGTGTTTACGTTTAATTCAGCATGTTCGCTGTTACTCGTTTCTCTGTGTAGCCACATAAGCAGCTTTCTCTACCAAAGGAGATTATAATGCTATTTATCCCAACGCTGATATACAGAAATAACATTACATCTAAGACAAATATTGTTTTCGTTGCTTAGTTTCCTTAACTTTATATCATGGCTTGTTTGACTGGGGTTTCCCTCTTACGTCACACTCCAGGATTCCCCAATGATGCTTAACGCACCTCAATGAACTAATACTAATACAGTGATATAAACAAGACCTCAGATCTCAGTATACACCTTACTGATGATGCAAATTATACAGGCAAGCAGATGAGTTCAGTGGTGGACGAAGTACACAAATCAAGTACTTGAGTAAAAGTACAGATCCGTATAATAAAATATTACTCCAGTAAAAGTAAAAGTACTCAGTTTTCAATTTTACTCGAGTGAAAGTACAAAAGTACATGATTTTTTATGTATTTAAGTAAAAAGTACCGATAGATGAATGTTTAGTTTGCAGTTTTATATAGGCTTTTATCATTTAATTTTATATTAGCATATATTTTTTTATAATCCTACTGCTCAAAATACCTGGGATTTCCCCAAAATAACCAATAAGGAAATAATGAATATAATAAGGAAAATATAATAATATTTTCATAATGATTTTTTTCTTCTCAAACCTTGTCTGTGGTGTAAAAACACCCCTGGCCAAATGCCTAAGTACAGTAACGAAGTAAAACTACTTCGTTACTGTCCACCACTGGATGAGTTCAGAAGAACGCAACGCTCTGCATTTTCTTTATAATCGCTTTTCTAGCGTCGTTTTAGGTTCGATTTGCCAGACATGCGCTTTCCCTTGCCACTGTTCTATAGAGTCGACAGTCATACAAAGATATCACTACCATGATTAGTTTTAACAATATGCAACCACTTTATATCGACATATAAAAAAAGTCATTCAAAACTGCCTACGTGTATTGTAGCTGCAAAATTTAACCGGAGAAGACGTGCTATCGCACGGTGCCCAAGGGACTGTCTGACAATCCACTCACTAGGTTGAAACGTCCAATGTATTATTATTTATTTAATTAATTAATTTTCTTTTTTGAACATGAAAAAAAAAACTTTAGGTGAATGTCAGTAGTATAGTATATAGTATATTTTATTAATTACACACAGAATTTGGTCATTTATTATGAGGCAATAAACCACATTAAGTGTTTTCTTTATGGGAAATGTTTACATGCAGTATTCAGGTTTTATCTGCTTGCATGTATATAGTTTGCATCATCAGTAAGGTGTATTCTGAGTTTGGTCTTTTAATACTATCATTGTGTGTTAGCCCACTTAAAACGCGTGAAGCGTTTTCTTTGTAACAAATTTCTGAGGAAAACCGCATGAAACCTTGCGCGTTACGTTTATATTCTGATCTCATCTGCTTGCCTGTGTATAGTTTGTATCATCAGTAAGGTAGTTTGTATCATCAAATTTCGAATATTCGTCGAATTTAAAATAAAAATCCACATTCGAATGCAAAAACGTTGCATTCGAATTTCAGGTGTGCGTCAGGCAGTATTATCAGTGGCGCAGGAAATGCGACGACGATGTAAGTGTCATTGCATTTTAATGCTTTTGTTAGCCTATCCACTTGAACCCACTAGATGCGGCGCTGTTACGTTGTTCATTCAAAATATTGCAGAAAAAGCCGAAACCAAGCTGTTCACACAGAACGCATATTTATCGCATTTTCTAGAGGGACATCTATCAGTGACACATGGGCTAACGTTATAGACTACCGTTGCACTCGCGTCTCGCACAAGACAGCCGTATGTTTAGAAAGCTATGTAAAATTAATGTAAGTTCAACTTTTAAAAAAGTTTGTCTCAAGATTTTATGGCGGTTTTCCCCATTACACTGCATCTCAAGTTTTTAAATTAAGAAAGTACTCTTTGTGATTGGTTTTCGGTCCTTTGTATTAAACTATACATACATGCATGATGCTGTTTTGTTTCTAATTGTTTAAGCAACTTTATTAATTATACAAGGTTTATAAATATTATTTTAAACATTATGCACTTTTTTCAAAGATAGTTGTGTTATTTTAATATGCTTTGAAGAAACATGCATAATATTTTGCTCGATGCGCCCTCTTGTGGCCTCAGGAGAGAAGCCAAAAGCTTTTTTCCCACCTAACTGAAATTATACCTTTTAAATTAGAATATAATTTGAATATTGATAATATTTAAGTAAAAAATTCGAATTTAGTTTTTTAGCCATTTTGACAGCCCTACAGTAAGGTGTATCCTGAGATCTGAGGTCTTGTTTATATCACTGTATTAGTTAATTGAGGTGCTTTAAGCGTCGTTGGGGAATCATGGAATGTGACGTTTGAGGGGAAACCCCAGTCACACAAGCCATGATATAAAGTTAAATCTAAGCAACCGAAAACAATATATGTCTTAGATGTAATGTTATTTCTGTATATCAGCATTGGGTAAAATAGCATTATATTCTCCTTTGGTAGAGAAAGATGCTTATATGTGGCTGGCTACACGGGGAAACAAACAGCAAGGATGCTGAATTAAACATAAACACAGCTTTTGAGTCTTAATAAGCTTTTCCGCATATACATTACATACTGGCCCTGATAATCATAAGTTCTACTTACCGCTCCATTTCTGCAAATCAGTTTTTGTGAATGAATAACTTGCTATACCTATTGCTTTGGTCTCCATCAACACCCACTTGCGCCACCTGCTGGTGAGTGACTAACAGCAGATGCAGATCATGCATCGGTACCAGAGATAGTGGGTATGGAAGCATATAGCAAGCAAAATTCAATTTAAAATGCAATATGCAAAATAGCAATGCAATATTCAAAATGGCAATGTATTTCTGTATTTAAATTTACATTTTCCATTACCCATATGTGCAAAGTTTGGTGCAAAATGAAAATGAAAATGAAATTATATAATTTACATTTTCCATTCGCAACAGTAGTCTTAATATGTAAATTGCATACTAATTTTAACGCTTTATAAGTTGCGAAATGAAAATGAAAATGTATAACTCAAATTGATTTGATATGTGTAACATGTCCAAGCAGAAATGGTAGCAAAATGATCATTTAAATGATGTTTTTCCTAAATGCATTTAGAGTAACAGTTAGGACACTTAGGATTGCATTTTCATCATGACGACGTGGGATATTTGTAGCAAAATTCAGTGCGGCTTTGAAAATGCATTCCGAGCTGACCACGCCCACCCTCCGTCAATCATTGCTTCAAGGCGGGGATTGGCAGAAGCGTGTTATGTTTGGATCTTTCGAAACATGGCGGCTGGAGATCTGATAAGATCGTTGAATTCACTGGCAGATGAAGTGGAGCGTGAACAGAGAAATATATGGCGCGTTCTTCCTACTAAAATCAAACGTTCAGAAGCGTAACGGTCAACTTGGATCACGTGTGCCTTTATAACCAATCACATTACAGCCTTGACGTCATTGAATTTCAGTCAGATTTGTGCGACACTCAATCGCCGTTTATGGATACCATAGGAATGAATGAGAAGTGCTGTAAGCTGAATTCCACCTGTCAGAAAAAGTCAGTGACGTCTCTTAGAAAACTGCATTTTTTGGGGGGGGAAACTCAAAAAAATAGTTCAATCCAGAAGTATTGCTTAGTGTAAAACATGTTGAAGATTAGCCGATAGGCTGTCGATTCATTAAATGATAAGCTGTTTCCTCTAAAAAGCTGTTTATTCAGCGTAGTGAAGCCTCTCCTCCATTGATATCCATTAAAAAAAAATTTTTTAAAACGGCCTCTGGTCTCCTTTCCCACGTACTGCCAAACTGGAAGCGTTAGCATTAGCAGTTATGCTTTTTTGGCTAAAGGTTGCAGGCTTGCCTTCTAGTGGCTTTGTCGGTACTCTACTGCTATTCCTACAGTTCCCGGATGTGCAATACTGAATTTTCTGCCGAATTTGAACCGCTGAGTTTGTGGAAGCGAATTTATAAAGTAAAATAAAATGGACTGAAAATTGCCTGTCAAATATTATACATCGTATTTTTAAACAGATTGAATATTTTGGAAGTGAACTCTGGAAGGTGAATAAGAATTATTTAATTTTTAATTATGAAAATGTATGTGAAATGTTTTGAATTGAAATATTCACAGCTTAAATAAACAACTAAACTTCAGACCCTAAAAATGCAAACCCTGAAAATACAAGGCATGAAAATGCAAGCACTGTTAATGCAATGCATTATTTTTTTCAGTTAGTGCAATTCAACATGCTTTTTGTTTCAAAGACATTTGTCATTATTTTTCTTCCACAGTTTTCACTCCCATCAGTGTTGAGTTACTTATTCAACTTGTTTGCATTCTTGTTGGACATTGACATTGATTTCACTTTTATCTTGTCTTACTAATGATTAAATATGTCTGAATGCTACTCTAAGGTTTTACAGAATCACCCTTTTTAGTGCATCTACAGCATGAAAAAAGTAAGAACACTATATATATATATATATATATATATAGTATTTGCAGAGTATGTGACTATTTTAGAAAATTTTGTTAATATAAAGATGTGATATTTTGAGACTGTGGTAAGAAGGTTGGCATTTGTAGCAAACAGCATGGAAATAGTGCTTTGAAAGTAAGCACACTTTTACATAAAACGGATAAAATGAGTGTGTGTAGGTGGCCCTTTGTTTTGTTTCAATAAAGTACAGCTTTATAAATATGATATGAAGTGGGGACACATGGCTGCTGCTTTGCACATGAAACAGAACAGCAGACGCACAGAGTGGATCAAAGAGAGCTTTTGGTCCAGCAGGCTTTGTGTTGTCCCATGTTTACCCCTGAACTGAATGTGACACACAGCTCGAGCCAGCTATTCTTTCAGATGTTACACACCGCAGAGGGAGCTTACAAATAACATCTCTGCTGTTTAAAATGTGCCATATTACCAAAAAATGACCGTAGCATTATTGTATTTAGTGTTGATCATTTTTCCTATGCTGGAAAGTTTTGGAAATGAGAGCAGCTGTCATAATCACTGCAAGTGTTTCTCAGGTACGTCAGGTGTTCACGATGCCTGACTCATGATGCCACATCACTGAGAACAGGTTTCAAGGAGAAGAAGAGCCAGCAGTTATAGAAGCCAAGAAAAGATATAAGATCTTTATATCTCTCTGTGAAGCACATCTCACTCACTTTTTTTTTCTTTTTTTTTTTTTTCAAGGCCCTACACTGTAAAAAATAAGTGTAATTTTAACTGTAAAATTTTGTAAAAACTGTAAAAAC
>NW_015653483.1:380417-381730 GCF_001515625.1 Sinocyclocheilus rhinocerous
ACAGATTTTAATAGCAGTGTGCATTGTTGAATTTACTGGTTTACATTCAAATGTTCTTGTTTGTAAATTACAGTTTTACAGCTTGTTTAAATAAGAAACACTATACCGTTCAAAAGCCTGGGGTCAGTGATATTAATGTTTTTAAAAGAAGTTTATTATGCTTTTTTATTTTAAAAAAGAAAGGAAAATATGGCAACACTAATATTGTAAAATATTATTAACATTTTTATTCTATTTGAATGTATTTTAAAATGTAATGTCCTTTGGTGACAAAGCTGAATTTTCAGCATCATTACTCCAGTCTTCAGTCACATGATTAGAAATCATTCTAATATGTTGATTTGCTGCTCAGGAAACATTTCTTATTATCATCAATATTGAAAACGGTGTTGCTGCTAAATAATTTTGTGGATACTGTGATCCTTTTTTTAGGATTACATGGTGAATAGAAAGTTCAAAAGAACTGCATTTATTTGAAATAGAAATCTTTTGTAACATTATAAATGTCTTTACTGTCACTTTTGATTAATGTAATGCATTCTTACAGAATGTTTTAATTTCCTAAAAAAAATAACAATGGCTTGCTGATCCCAAACATTTGAACAGTTTGTCAACACAGGAAAGAAAACTGCACTTGTCAACTGATGTCATGGGATCTCTACAGTTAAGAGAATGCATACTCATTAATTGGATGCATGCAAATGTGATCACAAAACTTAGTTAAAATGTCATCTAAAAGACAGAATAGTATTGGTGGCCTGCTTTAGGAATTGTCAGAGAAACTGAGGTATCAATGTGTTTTGGTGATTATACAGCAGGATAACTAAATCCTGTCCATCTTTGCCTGTGGCTTGTCCTGCCTGAAGTTACAATCATCCGTTGCTGTACTGTATTGCTTCCCCCTTTTTGTCTTTCATTTGTGTCCCCCCTTCCATGAATCATTTCCTATAAAGCCAACAGCATCAACAATGGTGCATTCATGGTGCTGCGTTCGACACCATAGATCATGACATACTCATAGATCGATTACAAAACTATACAGGTATTCAAGGGCAGGCTTTAAGATGGTTTAGATTAGGGCTGCACGATAAATCGCATGCGATATTTAACGCGCATCTTGTCAGAAAGCCAGTTCTGTAATCAGCGGTAAATCTCCATCACGTGCGTGCTTTCACATTGAGCAGCATTAACTACACAGAGCCGTTGTTCACTGACGAGCTGCGCAAAAAATCGCGCGAATATGAACGTGGTTTTGCGCAGCTCGTCAGTTAACAACGGCTCTGTGTAGTTAATGCTGCTCAATGTGAAAGCAT
>NW_015653483.1:382413-407948 GCF_001515625.1 Sinocyclocheilus rhinocerous
GTGTGTTAAAAATTTAAAAGATTGGATGACCAATAATTTTCTCCTATTAAATTCGGATAAGACAGAGATATTACTTATTAGACCAAAAAACAGTACACAGAATCTCTTGGATTACAATTTTCAACTTGTCTTTTGAAAATCAAATTCTTCCACCTTAGAAACATTGCCAAGCTACGAAACATGTTATCTGTTTCTGATGCAGAAAAGCTAGTTCATGCATTCATGACCTCTAGACTGGACTATTGTAATGCACTGCTAGGTGGTTGTCCTGCATCTTCAATAAACTCTCATAATCTTGTACTGCAGTTATATTTGATCAAATGCACATTATTATTCTTTAGCTTGGGTTAAACAAATTAATTTTACTTGGTTGGAACAGCAGCTACGCTTGACTACGCTTGAAAGATTGACATCCCGTGGTAACTAGGATTTACACAAGCTTCAGTCTGGATCCAGAACACCTGAGAAGAGATGATGCTAACCCCTCAGAGGACCTCAGATGATGCCAACCCTGAAACAACATACATAACTACCAAATTTTGCTATAAGTTTGATTGCATCATATAATAATTGCTGTTAATAGTGTTCATCGTCTGTTTGATTACGTCTTTAATTGATTTTTCTGTACATTTCTGCCATATGTACATAAACTGACAGTCACCACTAATAAGCTACTACTAAATATTGTAGAAACTTAATTTTCTGTAAAGTTGCTTTGCAACGATTTGTATCGTAAAAAAAGCTATACAACTAAACTTGAATTGAATTGAATTGAATTCAGCTTGTACAGAACCCAAGAAACACACACCCACCTTTGTCCTTGAGCTCCTCCTGCACAAACAATGAATTCCACCTGGCTTTTTCATTCCAGAGATGAATCTGTCCCAGCCACTGTGACAAATAAGAATTGTAATGAAAAAATAAATGACGGCAGGAACGGTGGCCCTAAAATAGCATGGTTCTGACTGAATGTTCTCATGAATACTCATGATTGTATTTGTTCTTTATCTTAGTGAGTAGCAGAATTGTCCTATTAGTTAGTCTTGCATGGTCTTCCGTGTCAGAACAATATGAAACTTCCCTAACCTTTGACTTTTGCTCATATAAGACTTCACACTGAATGATTAAAAAAAAGATGGTAATATTCTCTCTAATCTCAGATTGATTAAATACAGTGATGAAATCATGGCCTCCAAGTAAAGATGGACAGTGTTAAATGCCCTCTTTTAGACAGGAAGGGAGGAGTTTCAAGAGGAACGATGAAGGCTGGAGACACTGATGGAGTCGGTGAAGCCCATGATAACGTCTGTTGCCCCCTTCTCTCTTCTTGTCTTCTCTGACTTTTCCCTTTCTCCTTCCTTCCACTCGATTTCTCATCCATTGCCTCAACTGAGCTGTGACACAAATCTAATTTATCTAATTTCCTGTTTGTCTTACAATGCAAATGAATGCGGATGCGCTTACTGCGGTCTTCCAATCATTCTGCAAAAATAGCCAAATTCCCCATTTTCCTCATAGGAATGAATAACGATGCTTTGTTTTCCACCAGTAGTGGGCGTGGCATACATTCCAACTATATCAATAAACCCCACCTTCAAGACTGATTGACAGTTGACTGTGTTAGGCATGGGAAATGCAAGTGCAAAGGGGATTGCGATTCCATTTGAATTTTGTGAGGGTTGGAGCAGGATGTGGAGAAAGTGAAATAGCAAATGGGTGATTTTCTATTGCTTTTCCAAAATGACAGGGTCATAACTCGTAAGACATTGAAAATGCAATTGCAAATGGACTTTGCATTTCCATTTAAAATTTGGCTGACATGTTACATACACGGAAAGAAAATGGAAATACAAGTGCCCGATTTGCAATTGCGTCTGCATTGTCACAATGTGTCCACAAATTGAAAATGCAATTGTAAATACAACTTGCAATTCCTTTTGAATATTGTCCAGAATATCATTCCATATTATAGAGTGAATGTTCCACATATTACATGTATAGTGTGACCACGGTTTCTATACAGGTGCATCTCAATAAATTAGAATGTCGTGGAAAAGTTCATTTATTTCAGTAATTCAACTCAAATTGTGAAAAATATCTGAAATCATTTGATCATCTCAGTCTGAGCCAGTTGTGGCACAAAGCAAAAGGCTCATGAAACTTCATCGGCTGCATTTAGAATAGCAAGCCCTTAAGGACTGTTGAAAATGGAATAATCCAATGACTCCACTTGAGTTTGCTGTAAAGTGAGTGTTTTTTTTCAATATGCCAGCTACAAGAATATTGATATCTCCAAATTTCCCTCCAAATGTGAGTTGAGGGTGGGGACATGTTTTTAAATGTGTAAAGCATGTTAAATAGGCATCACATGAATTATATACCAGCACTCCTGACAGGGGATTTAAAGGGACAAGGCACAAAGATGTGAAATATTCAGAAGAGCAAGATATTGTGCAGCTATTATCTAAGTAAGACCTCTTTAAAAAAGAGCAGTTACTAATGGAGGTAGTCAGTCATAACAGAAGAGAGACAGCCTGCTATGATCCTCTTTTTATTATGAAACAGTATGTTCGCCTGACCCTACCAAGTGGAAATGTCTGCAACATGTTAAAACAGCCTGAAAAATGATACTGGTTTTGAGATTCTGAAATAATTGGCAGAAATGTGCATTTGACATATATCAACATTATATAAATCCTGATGTGGTGTTACATTTTAAACTTTAATTTATTCCTGTGATGGCAAAGCTGAATTTTCAGCAGTCATTATGCCAGTTTTTGGTGTCACATGATCCTTCAGAAATCATTCTAATATGCTGATTTGGTGCTTAAGAAATGACTCATGTTAAGATGTGGTTTTACAGCACAGCAGTTTCTCTATATGCAATACAGTATTTTACCTTTTTCATGCTGTGTTTAATTTAATAAAGATGTGTGTGCTGTTAATGTGGTTTTATTCCTTCCCTCTATGTGTGTGTAGTACACGTCCATGGGGAGAATCAGGAATTAGGCTTATTTTCTGCCTTGCACCATGGGAGTAAAACTGTCCATCAAAAACACATATTCTCCATGCTATTCTCTATCCAATTCATCTCCAGTGTCTCGCAGCTGTGCTGCAGATCCTCCGTCCCTCATTGTAATTCATTCCTTTTTTTCTCTCTCTCTGTCTGGCATGGTATGACTTTCTGTGTGGGAGACAAACGAGATTTGCGGTGTAGGGTGGCGGCAGTGCTTACATTGAGGGATGCGGAAGCAATACGACCATGGCCTTGTTCCTGTTCACAGGCCTGTTTGGGCTCATATCTATCTACTCGATGTCATCACGTTAGACTGAATGTATTCTGGGAATTTTAGCTCCATGTAGAAAGATGTGTGACACAAATCAGCTGAGATGATGTCATAGTATATGTGATGTCACCAACAGTAGCTTTACTAAACTACAACCGTGTTTGTGTATGTGTGTTTTCATGGATTGTTCAGAGATGTCTGCATTCAGTAGACACGAGTTCAGCACAGTATATGAGTCTCAGGTGTGATGGGGAGAGATGTAAGACAGTAGCAGTGAGCTTCTGATGCGTGCCATCCAGCTGCAGTGTTTATGGGCCAACAGATGGTGAAAGGGGACAGATTATCCTTGCTAGACCATGATAAGGAGGCCCTTTTCTGTAATGGAAAAGGCTGGATGCTCTAAAAATTCACATCCAGTGGGCCACTGTCATGACACAAATAGAGCGTGTAACATATAAAGCTATTTCATATATGTGTGAATCTCACATACATACACAAATACACCAACAAATAAATGTCCAGGTCACATTTCACCCCAATATCAAGAGGAAAAACTAAGAAATTATATTGGAAACTAAGAAAATGAAGGATATTTTAAATTTGACATTAAGATAGTTTGTTCGTTCATTCATTCATTCATTCATCTCAGTATAAAGATACTTAATTGTGATGAAAGTAAGGTTACAATAAAATACAAGATCCGGATCATTATATATTAAATATTACATTATGCACTATATTATACTCATCAAGGCTATTTTGTTCAATCAAAAACACTTATTTTGTAATACAATTGCAATTTCAAATAACTTTATTCTAATGTATTTTATTAGTATATTATTTTATATTATTTTATATTATTTAGTATATTATTTTATATTATTTAGTATATTATTTTAATATGTAAGTATATTAAATATATTAATATTTAATATTATTAATATTTATTTTTAATTTAATATATTTTAATTTATTCTAGTGGTAGCAGCCATTACTCTAGTTTTCAGTGTCATATTATCCTTCAGAAATCATTCAAATGCTGACTTGGTACTCAAGAAACATTGCTTATTATTATAAAACAGTTGTGATTAATATTTTTATGGAAACTGTGATTCTTTTTTTCAGGATTCTAGAATAGCAAGAACAGTTTTTATTTGAAACAGAATTTTTTTCTAACAGTGTAAGCATTTTTACTGTGAATTATGATCAATTTAATGCACCCTTTCTGAATAAAAGTATTAATTTCTTTAAAATATATATATATTTTTTTGTTTTGTTTCCACATGTACTTGTTTGCTCTTATTTACCCTTTCTCTTTGTTATTCCTATTTGTTTGTCATCCACATGTACTCTTACACTCTCTGTCTATTTGAACTCCTGTTCCCTATCCATCACATCTCTCCTTTCATTCCCTCACCATGACTCTCCTTTTTCACCACATCTTTTATTTCGGGGTTACAGTAATAATTTCCCCCAGTACTTACAGGCTCGCTCAGCTCCCCACATGACTTTGGCAACCATCTTAGTACACTGCAGTGACGCAAACATTCACCTTCCCAAGTCAAAGCGAACACTATTTCTGGCTCTGTGGTCCAATCAGAAGCGCAGAGTGTCTGTGTAGATGATGTCATAAAGTTATTGACAGCAGGGATGAATGAGTTCCGTTGACTCCCCACCGGCTTTGAGCATCTTTGTGTTCTGTTGGCCTAGAGCCCAGTCCTGTCCTCAGCCTCTCACTAGCCCAGCTGTGTGCCCTGTGCTGTGGACACAGGATGGGAGACACAAGGCCACAGGTGCTCCAGGCATCATCAATGCTATTCCAGTGGGCCTTCCGAATATAGTGCAGAGCGTTCATGCCTACACACACACACACTCCCCTGTAGTGTAGCCTTATTCAGAATGTGCTCAGCTGTTTGCGTAGTTCACGTGACTAGCTTGTGTGGCTCAGTGCTTGTGTGAATGTGAATCATTTAGTTTAGATTTCAACTTAAGCCTCTCTAATGTGCTTTGTTAAATCGGATCCGTGGTCATTGTTTAGGGTTCAGGAATAAGATTGTGTCCAGTCGCTGCACTGTGATCCTTTCGTAATGTGCTAAAAGAGGTTTGATTGTTTTCTCGTGTTCTGTCAGACTTTTAATCCTAAACCTCTCAGTCCTTCAAGGTTCAGGGTTTTCTCATCTCTCTAATCTGCTGACAGGAAGTATGAAGATGTTCACTTGTTTGATGCTAAATGCCTGTGAGCATGAGCATCTGTATTCTGTGGAGAGCCGTGATGAGAGTCGTAATATCTCTCAGTTCTGTTATTATCATTCTTGGGTAATTACAGTGACTTGTGCTTGCTGATTGCTTCTGTCAAGCAGTTAATCTGAAAATGAGGAGGTAATAAGAGTTTGGGCTAATAGCCTATGCTGCATATCTCTATCTGTCTGTCCAGAGGGAGACAAAAAAAAATAGAAGACAAATTACAGTTTGGATACAGATAGCAGAAAACATTAGGATGGCCGAATAAGAAGAGAGATTCATGAACAAATAAATGCAGAAAAAAAGGTTTACATCTACTGTTGGTTGAACAAATAGACAGACCTGCCCGTTTCACATCATTGGTTGAGCTGTAGTTTTTGTGTCAGACTGGTCGAGGTGCTTAACAAACTATTTTTTATGTGGCTGAAACCTTGAAAATTATATATTTTGGTGTAACCTTGTGTAGTCAGGTTGATTCAATCAAGTTTAGTAGTAAAACTTATATAGGAAGCATATTTTTAGGGTATCTTAGGGTAGTGAGATGAAGCTGCCATGATGGTAGGGTGTTGTGGTTGCCAAGGCGTTGCTAGGGTGTTCTGAGTGGTTACTACAGTAGGTGGTTTCTTATTGGCCCTAGTTAAAGGAGCCAAATCTCTGTGATTCTATGTTCTTACACCTGTTTCACACCGCAGACTTGAGCTTAGCGTCGGCGTAACTTCATCGTCACTGCAGCTGCAGACTTGCGAGAGTATTCACACTGGAAGTGTTTGTACAGCGTCACATCAGCGACTCAAAAGCTACATAGGGCGGGACCTGAGCAATATGCTCAGAAAATCTAAACGACTTGATAATTGAGACTGTTTTAGGTGAAAAAAAGAGTGAATGGATTTTTATCCCTGTAGGGTGATTGTGTCCTCACACTGCTATAAAATTTTGCATCAAATGTCCTCTTTAAGGCTGTTTTTTTATTATTCAATTTCTTATTTGACATCTGAAAATTGTACAATTTGATGTATAATTCGTATGTGTAGCACAAACATGTGGGAGGAGTTATGCACTAAAGTTTAATACTTGCCTGAGCAAGCACCGCTAATGATGTAGGCATATTGCTTTTGAGTTTTAAGGATGCTATTAAAGTAAATTTGATTTAAGATCATGGCAAACAGATCTGACTTTCCATATCCAGGGGTTTCGTGGAGCTGAGGGACAGGAAAAGGTGTTGAGACTGGAAATCACAGCTGTCCCTGTGAAATCTCTGAAAATCTCAACTCCCAAATCATGCTGTCTCTATCCTATTCAAAAGTCTGCCTCATACTTGTATAAAAAGATTATGACTTTACTCCCATGATGTGCTGCAGTCTCAGTGTCTTGCCAGTTGAATGAGAGCCAGTGTGATGAGTAATATTTGAGTCGTTCTGAAGCAGTCTTGACTTTTCTTGTGTATATGAAACTTAAGCTTTTAAATCTTTTTGTGTCTGCTGTGGCTTAGCACCAAAATGGAAGTCTATTAAAGGGGTCATATGATGCGATTAAAATTTTTCCTTTCTCTTTGGAGTGTTACAAGCTCTTGGTGCATAAAGAAGATCTGTAAAGTTGCAAAGACTAAAGTCTCAAACCCAAAGAGATATTCTTTATAAAAGTTAAGAGTCAGCCACACCTACCTAAAACGGCTCGTTCTAACACGCCCCCACATACCTACGTCACGATGTGGGAAGATTTGCAAAACGCAGCCCAAATGTTCACGCAAAGAAAGAAGGCGTAACTTTTATTCTCGCTGTAGTATTGTTGTTGCCATGTCGTGAAGACGCTGTGTGTTTCGCTGTGAAAGCGAAACTACTTTGTTTGACCTTCCAAAAGAGGACGATATCCGCTTCGTCATGCCTAGAGCTGATCTGTGCTGGTCGCTGAGGAAGCCCGCCGCCTCTGCTCACTCTAGCCCTCCGGCCGTTCCTCACTCTAGCCCCCGGCCGCCGCTCACTCTAGGCCGCCGTGTGTGACGCTGGTTTTCGTTGTGAAAGCGAAACTGCTTTGTTTGGCTTTCCAAAAATGGACACTGAAGAGAGCACCACCCTATTATCATTGCCTAATCTTGTAAATGAGCTTACGAATCAAAGACATTTCCATTTGTGTTCCATTGTCAGCAGCTTTCCATCTCTGTGTGACTTACTCGTATTTGTTGAAGGTGTGGTGAGAAGCACTTCGCTGTAGTATGCGATTTTGCACCAGGATCATGTTTTGGATTTATGAACAGAGGCGGACAGTACCTAAGTACATTTACTTGAGTATTGTACTTAAGTACACTTTTTGAGTATCTGTATTTTACTTGAGTATTATTTTTTGTGGGAACTTATGACTTTAACTTCACTACATTTGAAAGACAAATATTGTACTTTTCACTCCACTACATTTCTATGAAGGTCCTCGAAGTAGAAAGTCATTAGCAGCTTTGAAAGTCAGTGGGTGATTATTTTCTTTCTTTTTTTCAGACAGTTCTTTACAACTCTTACTTGTAATGGAGTAATATTTGACCAGCAGTATCTGTACTTTCACTCAAGTAATGGAGTTGAGTACTTTGTCCGCCTCTGTTTATGAATTACTACTTTTTTTTAATTACTCATCGAGTTCTAATCCCCTGTATTAGGTCAGAATCTTAATAATTCTTCAGATTTTAAAAGATTTAAAAACTTTTTTTTTTTAAATCGAATTTGATTAGAAAGTGAACTGTATATAATTTCAGGAGCTTTTTCACTTCGGCAGAAGTCTCGTTTGGTAATATTGCTAATAATATTATTTCTAGATGCTAACTGAGATGTTAAAATGATTTTGTCACTTTACTTTGATAAGAGTTGTAGTAATATATACTATATATATATATATATATATATGATTCTGTCTACATTTCTGGTTTACATTGCAGTGACCTACATAATGACAAATGGAATGTATTTGGAGACAGTTGGGTAAACATTTGAGGTTCTGTGACAGGATGTAGAACATGTGGACGGTTGTCTTTGATATTAAAATAGAAGTGATGGTTCACACGTGTCACCATGGAGACGAGTCTCTGAGGAACCGTGACTCTGTCCCCTTGTATGAGTCCCTCTCCTTTTCACACACACTCTGTCTGTACCCATAATGCCTAGTGACAATCAGCACCTGACGCACACACATACATGCACATACCTATGTATTGTAAGAAATTATAGTCTGCCTCGACCCAGCTTCCACTCCAAATTGTGTATTAAACTATGCTCCTTTCTCTACAAAGAGCTTAATTATCATATAGATAGTTCTTTCCGATCTTAATCATATGTAAATAGTACCTCTGAGTGGATGTGATGCTTCTTTTGGGCCAAGAGCATCAAAGCGGGGACTGTAAGAAATTATAGTCTGCCTCGACCCAGCTTCCACTCCAAATTGTGTATTAAACTATGCTCCTTTCTCTACAAAGAGCTTAATTATCATATAGATAGTTCTTTCCGATCTTAATCATATGTAAATAGTACCTCCGGAGCGATAATTTGTCACTTATAGCGTGGGAGCAGCAGCAGGCCGTCAAGAACCATCTGCTGACCAAAAGGGTACATGAAATAACTGCTCTGGATTCTGTTTAATCTTATCACCTTAACATTTGGTTGTTCCCACTTGAGTCTACCGAAGATGTGGGAACGGAAGGCTATCACTTTCATTGTCATCCGCAATTTACATTTAAAACGAAACTTAATTTACATGTTGAGCGGGAAGATGAACGTAATACAGTATAAAATGATTGAGCTTAGGATATTCGGGGTTCATTCTGACTCCGCTGAATCCGAAGTGCTGCCTGTACTTTGTCACTACTATTCTGTAATAAAAGTTATTCTTCATCAAGATCTTCGACGTCTTCACTTTTTCTTACATATGTATTTCATTTGTGAAGCTTTTTTATTTGAGAGAGCATTCGATCGAACACATATTTGTGGTGCAAGAGAGTTCACTGCTATTTTTATTTTTATTACATTTTTGAATTTCCTGAATTCTTAGAATTCTGCAGAGTTATGGCATCATTACATAGCAGCCAAAACAGCTTTCTTTTGCCTCTTTCTGCAAGAAATTCCTCTGGCAGAGATCACTTTAAGCCATAAGCAGAATGCAAGTGCAGAATTGCTGCATTTCTCCAGCTCAGCATTTCATAACTATTTATTTGTCTTTGAACAGCGCTGCATTTTTAAGTCTTCATTTTCCATCAGCTCATTCTAGGTCTGAGGGGACCAGAGCCACATCCACTATGAAACATTATTGCATTGATTGGTATAAATATGAAGATGCAGTTTTTAATAAAAATGTGTGTGTGTGTGTGTGTGTGTGTGTTAAGAGATAAAGAAAGAGAGAGAGAGCGAGGCATTAGAGTATTTATAGGGCCTCTGGTTCCTCTAGGTCTGATGTTTGTGTTGATGGAGTGGGTGTTTTTTTGGTCAGGTAGGCATTAGGGCCGCTCTCAGCAGGATCCCAATGTGTGCTGCATTGCAGTGAAAAGCAAAGAGCAGACATTAGGACTCAGTGTTTGTGTTTGTGAGAGAGTGTGTCGTGCTCCCTTGACAATAATACATCTTAATCAGGGCACACAGTGCTGCTCTTTGCCCCTTACCTTCTGGCTGATATACTTCCCTACAGTACTTACCATTGCAGAGTATGGCACACATATTTATTTTTATAGTATTTACTGTACTTAAACATTCACTGTGACATATAGTTAAAGACAAAAGACAAACAAAAAGTGATAATAGCAGATTTGAATAATGCTCATTAGCAAACATCCTGTATTTTCTTATGAAGAGATTTAAAATATAAATACACTTATCAGACATTACCTGATTCTTGATGTTTAATGAACCGTTCACATAGAAATTAAGATTCTGTCATTATTTACTCATTCTCATGATATTCTAAACCTGTATGATTGCCTTCACAAAAGAAGATATTCTGAAAAACAGCTGGTTTTGTCCCTACAATGAAAGTCACTGAGGACAAACGGGGTCAGTAAGTTTTTTTTTTTATATCTTCTTCTTTTTTTAAGAAAGAAATTACTTTTATGTTTTTAACATGCATGAAAAGTATTAGGATTTCCACAAAAATATTAAACAGCACAACTGTTTTCAATATTGATAATAATTAGAAATGTTTCTTGAGCACCAAATCAGCATATTAGAATGATTTCTGAAGGATCATGTGACTGAAAACTGAAGAACAGAAGAAAGTCATACAGGTTTATGAAGACATGAGGGTGAGTAAATGATTTTAATTTTGGTGTGAACTATCCTTTTAAGTTACATTTAAACATTAATGTCAAGAATTTGATTTCTGGTTTCCTGACATGGGGCACTTAATGTTAATACAACAGTCAAAATAAGAAACCAATTAAAAGTGTTTTACATAAAGAAGACTTTATTGTTTTTACATACATCTCTCTATAATATTTATAGATTCAATAATACCAGTATGTCAAAAATAATAATTATAGTTATCATATATTTAAAAAAACTAAGCCTTAAACTGCTCTTTACTTTTTAAAAACATAAAGGTTTTATATATGAATATTTGTTCTGTTTCATAATCTGTCAACAAAAATAAAAAAAATCACAGGTTAATGAGCTTATCAAGTAACTTCTGCTGTTTTTAATACTGACGGAATACAGGAGGATTGATGGTTTGCGAGATGTGTTACGTTCAGTGAGGGAACAAATATAAGCAGTGAAGTCCTCTCAAATGAAACGCAACATTACCCGGAACAAATGAGTGAGTGGTTTGTACTGTCAGCCAGAAGATGTTCAGTTAAATACCTGGTAAGAAGAGAGGCATGATGGTCTATGTAGTCCAGTGGGATGACAAGTCTCTGAGTTTTACCTCTCAGTTATGGTCCAAAAACAGAGAATATGAGGACAAGCAGATCTGAACTCTAAAAGAGCCACAGGGTTGAAAAAAATATATATATTTTTTGTTTGTTTGTTTTTTCGGTGAACCATAAAATGGGTTTTGCAATTTCACAAAGCATTGAAATGGTCAAGATATGAGCTTTGCGAATGGGCTGCTTGATTTCAGCAGCAGTGAGGGCAGAAATACCAGACGCGAGAGGACTCAACACAATGGAAGCCTAAATCGTCTGGCTACACATGTCTTAGGTGCAGCAGCAGTAGCTTTCTATGTGCTTCTTTTACATCACACAACACTGCATCTACGAACAGATTGGTAATGGGATATTGAGAGACAGGAGGGGTGTTTTAGGACACCTCCCACTTTAACTTTTGACTTTAGCGACTATAGATAGTTAAGTGTTTAACTACCGTACTTTACACATGGCCATAGTCAACGTAGTACATAAACTGTTTTCACACAGGTCCTAATAAAGCCAGGCAGTGATTGATACGACATGATGTCATTATCATTCAGATTTCAGCTAAAATGTGAAACTTGTGAGCCACTGACATTCAGTATTGCTCTTTACCTTCGAACTGCTTAAGAAATGCCCTTGTTCTTAGAGGCAAAATTTTGGCACACTGCAAAAAAACAAACAAAAAAAGTTGTAAAAATAGTTTTCAGTAAAAATATCTAGACATCCTTAAATAAGCAAAACTGCATAAGAGATGTTATGAGAGATTATATATAGAATTGTCCCCCTATAATCTCTTATATTATCTATTAAAGCAAGTTTTATAATATCTTATGCAATTTAGCATAATTTTATATATTATGTATATTAATATTTCATGTTAGCATTGTATATTTTGTTGTTTTAAGCATAAAGGTTGCATGAGGTTTATGCTTAAAACAAAAAAAAAAATACAAATTGAGTACGCAAAATGTAATAAGTAAGCATATTTTCTGAAAACTCTCTTAATAACTCTTATCCTTAATATCTTATGCAGTTTTGCTTTGTGAGTAAATGCATCTTGTTTATAGGATGTTTAGATAGCTTTTTTTTACTGGAAAACAGTACAAAATAATCAAGAAAAAATGTTGTTGTTTTTTTTTTTACAGTGTGGCTTGATTGTGTGTTTTGCGGCGACTGTAAACAAAATGGGTAAAAACCTTTCATTCCCAATTTCAAACTTTTTTTTTCATCTGCTTCCGTTCAAAGGAGGTAGGTCTATTTTGTTGGCAAAAAAAGAGATGATTAAATCTCCCATTTGAGAAATCCTTTTGGCAAATGTGTTATTTCCAGCTGTTTGAATCCTAACGAAATCCTCCTTTAAGCCTCGGTTTGCAGGGCTGTAAGTTGTATTGGGAGACCAACAGGAACCAGTGTGGTGAGGCAGGGGGACGAGAGACACTGACTGCTGCAAAAACGTTTTTGTCCTTCACTCCTCGTCTTCCATTTCTGTCAGTGCAAGTTAAATGAAAGCAACAGGGATCCTCTTTCATAGCCAGGGTTCCACGACTGGATCCAGTCAAGGCAATGGTCAGGAGGCATCAAAACTGTGGGGAGAAATAAGCATTTGATTAGGACTGAATATGAAAAACTTTTTTATGTAAATATTTCTACTGAACCTATAGATTCAAGTCTTCAGAAATGGGTAGCATGTAGTGTTTTAGTATGCATGCGTGCATGCGTGTGTGTGTGTGTGTGTGTGTGTGTGTGTGTGAAAACTGATTTGTATTCAGCAAAATTAAGAGGGCAAATCATTCTAATGCTATCCTGCAGGTTGAAATATTCTGAAATAAATCTGTGGCATCATTAAATAGTAACTTCTCTGCTAGTTTCTGTTACATCTTTACTGTTACTTTTGATTAATTTAATTCATTGTTGCTGAAAAAAGTATTAATTTGTCAAAAAAAAAAACTTACTGACCCCAAACTTTTGAATGTTAGTGTACTACACTCACCTAACAAACAAAACGCAAATATAACCGTATGAAATATTGGCATGCTAATCCTCTTTTGAGTTGTTTTATGCATAAATAGCATGCATACTGTACAGACATGCACTGTACAGATGTGAGCCTTACCTGTCCCAAAGCTTGACACTTCTACAGGAGCTGGTGCAACAGCCAGCCGATATCAGAGCTGCAGAGGAAAATAATATATTGAGCATACATTTTAGATGGTTAATTTAACATTGATGGTACTATTAGCAAAACAATAGCTCTTCTAATAACATTATATGAATATAAAGCTTTCCAGGCTACACAGAGTTCCTCAGAAAAATAGTGGGCTGACTCACTGACTCACTGATAATGGTAATTATTCACTTGTTTATAGAGCAGCTAATTAAGCCAAAGTACTGTTTTATACTGCCTTTTTGTGTAAAAGTCCTGAGACAACCTATAATTTGTAGTTATATCTTGTCTTTACATTTGTTCTGTTTGGTAAAATGGCAGCGGAAAGACATTTATTGTAAAAGGGAAAATACAATGCTTCAATGTGGCAAATGAGGTTAGCAGCACTGTCACAGCTCTGCACAATAAACCTGGCTGAGTAATAGTGATCATTCTTTTGAATCAGATCTTTTTGATGAATTGTTTGAACCAGTTCACAAAAACTGTTCTTAACGATTCATGCATAAATCAGACTGAAAATGAATCAAACTGGAATTTTTATTTAAAGCTTTTAGAAATAAAATGTGCGGAAACTTCTTTTTCCAAATTTGCATCGAGTTCAGTTTTTGTATTTCCTTTGTGTTTTGATACATTTTGAGAAATATAGTGTGAGCACTGTTGTAGAAATATTTCTCTGTCCTGTCTTTGCATATATTCTGTTATGTGCAGTGCCATTTTAGTATTATTTATATACTATGATACTATTTATTAATATTTTGTATCAGATTTTATTTTTGCATTTTCAGTTTTAATTTTAATTTTAAAGTTTTAGTAATTTTGTTATGTGCTTTTGTCATTTTTATTAGTTTTTGTTTAATGTTTTTAGCTTTACTTTCATTTCAGTTTTACTTTTAGAACTTCAGCTTTTCATATAATTTTTGTATTTTATTTTATTTCAGCTTTATTTCAATTGATGAAAACCATTTTAAATATATAGGTTTAGTTAACAATAACAAAACAAATAAATGAACACTTTATTTTGTTTCTCTTCCTTGAAAAGGAAGTGAATGTGCTAAAACAATGAGGTTAATCATGAATTACTATTGACATTTAATTACTGAATGCTTTGACAGCCCTATAGTTTCCATTGATCGGTTATTTTGATAAACAGCCTTTTGATAAACAAGATATTGATTTAGTATTGATGCTAAGGTTTCAGAGGCTGGTATATTACCAAAGCCAAAGTTTGAAATTGATCCACTCCTATAGCTTCAAGTCACTTTGAATAAAAGCATTAGCTGGATGCATAGATGTATACATACAGTATAGCCACATTAATTGTGGATGCATTTGATAGCCATATTGTTGAAGAATAAATAAGGATGCCAAATGATAAAAGACAGCCTGCATGTTTTTGTCTTGTTAACACTGCTGTTTACAAGTGCACATGCACACACCAAGAGAGGGGGTAAAAATAAAGGGGGAGAGAAAGAGAACCGGCTTGTGAGAGAGAAAAGCCTGCTCTATTCTGTGTTACGTACAGTGTGATTGCACCAGCAGGAGGTGTGACCCTGAGTGTCTGCTGATGAAGAGTACCTTCTGTCTAAGTCAAGTGTCACTTCTGCAGCCACTCTGTAATGGAAGGACTCTCTCTCTGTCCCTCATGTGCTCATTCACACACACACACACACACACACAAAGCTTTAAAGGGATAGTTCACCCAAAAATTCTAATTGTGTCATCATTTACTCACACTTATGTTGTTGCAAACCTGTATGAATTTATTTCTTTTGCTGAACACACAAGAAGATATGTTGAAGAATGTGGGTAACAACAGTCCCAATGGACTTCCATGTTATTTTTTATTTTCCATGTTATGGAAGTCAGTGGCTACCAGCAACATTTCTTCACATTCTTCAAAATATCTTCCTTTGTGTTCAACAGAGGAAATAAACTCATACAGGCTTGGGACAACTTAAGGGTTGAGTAAATGATGACCAAATTAATTTTTTTGGGTAAGCCACTATTCCTTAAAGCATCCTTGTGAACTCCTTATTCACATACAGACTACACACATAGAAAGAGGTTAAGAGCTTCGTCAGAGTCAAACCAAAAGCTATTTGTTTCTCTATTGATTTACTTAGCTTAAGGCTTATTACAGTAATACTTCACTTAAGCCCAGGAGACATACCTCCAGGGAAACAATGCACACACTTCAATCTCATCTATCCTTACATTGTTCTATCTAGCATTCTATCGTTCTGTTATTCATTCGTTTTAACTTTGAGTATTCTTTGTGATAAAGTGGGTTAATATAATTTATTTTTTCAAGTGTTACAATTGCCCCATGATGTGGCTGGTAATTCTCATTGTTCTAATGTTTTTATATAAAGACTGCAGTTAGATTTGTAGTAATCTGTAAATTATGATGGAAAATGTATACTGATCTTCGCTGCTGAATATCTCCTTACATTTGTCCTTGAGCATTTTTGCTTTTTGAACATTGAATACTTTGAATACTGAATAAAAGGGTGACATGACCACTAAGGGCCCATTTAAATTTTAAGCAGAGCTTTGTTTTTTGTTTTAATGTTTATTTGAAGAAAAAGCCAGGCCAGTTTTGTATATCTTAACAACGTCGTTTGCACTGCGCTCTTGCGTTACTTGATCTTTTTATTTTGGTGCGTCAATCTGTTGAGTTACTTAGTATAGGAAATTATGATCCGCACTCACGAGAACAATCTTCTTTTTTCTTTTCTTTTACATTCATTACTGATGGGAAAAGACACAAACATTTCGGCTCAAAGTCTTCCTTTTTGTATATCTGCCTTAAAACCATGTATTATACAGTAGCCTATATTGCTTTGCTAGGTAGCCATAATCATAAACATTAAATCATTTCCAAGCCTGTAGTGAGAATCAATAAGCATAATCAAATCAATGAGCTACCATTGCCTCAAAAATACAGCTTTCAATTCAATAAAATTTTATAGACCTTTTATAAAAAAAATACCGAAATAACATTTTTTCTGTGTGATCCTCTTCTAGAACATTGAGAACTACAAATAACTAAAATAAGTATGTGTTTTGGGAACAAACTTGGAAAGTGAATTATTTTACTGCAGAAAGATGCTATGTGCCCAAATTATGCCTAAACTGAGTACTGTTAGTCAAAAACTCTCATTTGATGAAAATACCTGATCTATTTAAAGCCTAACAGTTGGCAGCGGTTCATCAGTGTAAAGTAATAACATTATAATGGTGCAGAAGGGAGCAGAACAGCGGTACAAGCGATGAACGAAGGTGCTTAAACCTCTGACCCGCTTCTGTATGTTGCATTTATCAATCTTTAATAAACACCCCTGAGTTCAAACTGTCTCTGCCCTCTGCAGCTTCAAATGACTGCAATAAATTGTACACTCACAAACACATAAACCTACCCTGCCCTGAGAGAGACACACACAAATTCTGGTAGAGATGTTTTATGGTGCAAATGTTATTTGTGAATGTAAAACATTATGTCTACAATAAGCGCAGTGGCTTGAAGCTGTTAAGGGTCTCAAGAAAGAAAAAAGTCCATAAAACATGTAAGCACATACTGCAGTTCAATGTGTTTGGAGTACAACCTTTTCCTCAAGCAGCAATAAGTTCCTTTTTATTGACAGAACTGTCTTTTTTAGCTTGTTTGTGACCTTGTTCTTCAGTTAAGGCATTAAGATGCAAACATAAACTAAAATGTGTTCTCAGGGATGGTGCTTGCATATAAAATATATTTGCATTCCCTGAAGGAAATACTAGTACTTTTAAGACAGTGAAAAAATAATTATTTCATTGTATTTTAATAATTTATATATTTATGTTTAAGTTTAAGTCTTTGATTCTGCATAAATTAAATGCCACATCAGAGCAGCTTAAAATCCAGCCGTTGTCTTGAGCTCCATGAGAATCAACACTTCTTTGACACAAATCAAAATCAGGTTGAGTCTGAATTCAGTAAACAAATATAACATCCACGATGATTTATTTTGGATTATATCCATATTTTGTCCAGAAGCTACGTTTTAAATTTTAAATGCCTAATGATGGATTTGTTTCTTACAGACATGCAGCTTTTAGCTTCACAAGATTTTTTTAACCGATGGACTGGATTACGTGTGAATTATTGTGATGATTTTTATCAGCTGTTTTATCACCCATTAACCCATTGTTTGATTTGGTGGACCCCTTTGAGTACCACTGTGCACAAGACCTATTATCTACAAAACTAAGTTTGAATACAGTTAAGTGGTCTGTGCTGAATTATTTGCAGAAAATAATAGAGAAGATAAAGAAGAATACACAGGAATAAGAGGAATTTCAATACAATGGCGCAGTAATGAGCAGTGCAGTGTTGTTCTGGGAATGTATTGGAAGTGTCTGAGCAGCACTGCGGTAGACTCTTCATTAACATGGGAGGAGCAGGTGTGCTCCAGCAGGAGATGCAGACAGGACACTGATACTCACTTTCAGACTCCATGTGCCCGTTTGCACTTGTGTGCATCTGCTGTATGTATATGCATATTAAAGTGATGAGGAGACAAGAGGCTGATTCAGTGATGTATGTTATCAGCTACCTGTATAACCAACCCACTTCTCTGACTCTGCTTCTTTCTCTTTCTTCCTCTTGTTTTTCCCTTCATCTCTGCTGTAATCAGTCAGTATAGGGCTTCTCTACAGTCCTTCACAAGGTCATCTGGGCCTCTCATTAAACAGTCCCATCAGCCATCTCTCTAACTCTCTCATCATCTGTGCTAGTTCACACTGCTGTCTGGTCAGAATGAGAACAGAATGAATATTCCTGTGAAATGCAATGTAGCAAACACAAATCAATACCTCTCAGTCTCTTAGAAAGAAGCATGGGACATGCCTGCTCCAATTTCAGGCTGACATGTATATATTTTCTCACATTTATATGTTGACAGCGTAAGATGTGATAGTCTAGTGGCATAGTTTTTGTTTAGCATGGTTCAAATCCAGAAATTTTTAAACATGAATACTAGTGACCACCATGTATTTTAATTGTATGAAAATTAACATCATTGACAGTTGAATTTTGAGCTAGATCAGAGATAATTAATATCCAATTATCCAATATAGATTTATCATTTCTTCAGAGTCATACTGGTTGGACTCCAGGCTTATGCTCTCTGCTGCCATAGAAAAGCCTAAACCTTTCAGATCAGTGAATGGAAGCAGAGCAGAGGGTGTCAGAAAGGATAAAGTAGCCTTGTGAGTCAATAAGCATACAGCAACAATATGTTTTGCATCAGTCCACTGGACCTTTGGCCTGTTTGTTAGTGGTTGAATGGAGAGATGATAAAACAGAAGCGAAAAGAGAAGCGACTGTCTTTGATGTCCTCTGAGCAGACACGCTATTCTGTTGTTCAAAGAACTCTCTCTCGCTTTCATACACACATACACACACACGCAGCCACTTTTTATGTAGAGACTATTCAGCAATTACAAGGAGACAGCTCAGACAATATGACTACATCTAAATTTATCAACAGTTTCTCAGCATATTATGTGCAGTATCGTTATCGAGCAGAGAAACTGTAATCCAAAAAATAGCCCAAGGTGACTTTCAGGATACATTTATCAATATATTAAGGGCCGTTACTTGAATTCAAGGGGCCCAGGGCCAAATTTCATGGATGAAGGGCGACAAAACTGATTCAGTTATTCCTAGTATTTTTACATGTTTGAAGTGCACATTCAGATTATTGATGCATCAATAAGTGCATCACAAAGCTCGCTGCTCTAGCTATATCGGTGTGTATTAAACTCCAGCAGTGTTGTAAGAACTGAAATCTGTATTTTAGTGATCCAGTGTTCCAGGTTAGAAATTTTATATGCTAATAATTACAGTTTAATGTGATTTGCAATATTATTCCTTTTTATGGCTGCCAGTTACCAGATTTAAGTGTTACAATATTTCACATTTATTTAATTTGTATTCTCATTGTTATTTATATTTCTGCAGACTATTTTCTGACATTTTGAGCCTATAAAAGAGGTCCTCGGTTTAAAACCACAAATCGTAGACTACACTGTAATACTTAGTGGACAAGGGTTGTTTTTATGTCAGCTGCAATGGAAACAGTCAGGAGTTCAGAATCAGGTTTGAGGAGCACATAAATATTAATGCTCTAAACGTTTTAAAACAAAACATAATGGTAGGGGATTTATTTCAAAGTGAAAAGCTAATGAGACGAGGAGGAATAGCCCGTTGGCCTACTTAACAGGATGTTCTGGGAGAAAACCTGATCGCTATCTTAAACGCACTATGCTCCCTGCTGCTCTTATGAGGAATGAATGACAATGAGGCATAACTTCCCACCTCTCCCGGGATCCTCAAGTCATCCTATATTCCCCACTGGACAAGGTCAACCCTTAATGAGCTTTTTTGCAAATAAATCTGAAATCCGGACCCCGCTGACCTCACCAATTTCCTACAGGCAAAAGAGGACTATTTTTGTAAGTGCATCTGCGTGACTGTTTTTTTATATCGTGATGCCCTCCGCACCGTGTTTGTGCCATCGTGGAGTATGAAACAATGGGAAGACATCAAGGAAATCAGGTCAGTTAAGATATTAAATCACAATTTGGGAAAAAAAAGGGGAGCTCAAATACGCAATGTACTTTCCCTCAGGGTAAATTATACAATAATCACTATTCAGAGTGAAGACAGTCTGTCTCTGCAGCACACAGGAACACACTCTCCTAACAAGCACAGGAGAGAGTCTTCCCTGAGGAGAACCTTTTCTCATAGGTGTACAAAACCCTTATTACAAAGGAGATAAGGAATAGAATTCCCTTAGATGGCAAACAGTTTAAAACTGCGGTTTAAATGGGTGAAATGCACGTCCTAATAAGAGAATGAACATATATTCTGACATATACATGCTCACACACTGGAGGAGGGTGGGCTGCTCTACTGACCCAGCTTCTAGAAGCAATTTCGCTGAAGCACCAGTGTTCATCCCAAAACACAGCAGTGCTTCAGATTTTCCATAAATGCTATGTGTGTCCCCAATAGAGCTTAAGCACATGCTGTACTTTAAAAAAAATGACACCTCAGATAATGAAAACCTGAGTCTCTTCATCACTCGAAACCATGTGCACAAACTAAAAACACCCAAGAGGACATCTTTCTCCGTACATGTTCAAGTGCTACATTTTCACAATGGCTGTTATGATTATTTTGAAATCAAGTGGAAGCCATTTTAAAAAAAGCTTCTCAGGGCTTTCGTGGGGAGAATTTTGAACATATATTAGCTAATCTTATCTGTTGAGCAAAGATGGGTAATAATCAGGCTATATTATGTGGATTGTTCTCTAATTTACACATCAGTCAAAAATGTTCACTCAGACCATTTTGTGAACTGCTTCAAGCAATTTACTGAAAAGTCTGACTCAAAAATTATTCTGAAGACAGTAGTACACAAGTCATATGGACCACTTTTTTTTATATCTATGGTGTTTTAATGCTTGAATGCTCCAGTCAACAGTTCAATTCAACCTTCGCGGGGAGTTCGATTGACAGGCGATCTGACCAATCATAACGCCGAATCCGTCAGACAAACAAAACAGACAGGAGAGTAGATTAACGACAGTGGCCTTGAACTTGAAAAATGGTGTGTATTGACGTCTTTCTGTGGTTGAAACAAGCTACCTACTGATGTTCATTTATGTTTATTTCGTGCTATAACTAGTAAAGATGATCACTACTGCGATCTGTCACTACACATTAAAGAGCCACAAAATGATATTTATTGTTTGAATTTCTTTAAAAAATGACACAAGTTGAGACTTTGTTTCATACCAAAAGTAACCTGCTCTGTCTTGTCTGTTGACGCGTTGTCAGTGTCCTCTTTGCTATGCGATGTACTTTTCATAATGTGTGGTGTGAGAGTGTCATGGCTTGTTGGACGTCGCAACAGTAACTAAGGGGTTTGCGAAGGTCAACTGCATGAAATATTTGTATTTGACAAAAATAGCGACAGCAACATGAGAGTGAGTAAACGATGACAGAATTTTCAATTGTGTATCTATTAAGCATGAAAAACATTTTGCCCGTGTGAATGGATTCTGCTGAGAGTGAGAGGAAGGGAGATGAGCAGCTTTTGTTGTGACCCTGGCATGTCTGTTTTAACTTAAAGATCTAAAGGTTGTGTGATTGACGTGTGCCGCTGGATTTAGCTGTACAGATGACATCATGTCCTCCATGTGATGACTCTGTAGCTTCCACAGACACACTCATGTCAACCCTATAAATAACCGCAAACAGCCTGAGTCTCTTGCCTCAGAGAAATTAGCCTTTTTCCAACTCACATGTAAAATGAGCGGGATGTCCAAATTATTAGTATTCAGGATACATTAGGAAAACAATACATGGATGACTAACTACATCCGCTGTCAGTGTTCAAATAGTGGTTTGTTGGTCTCCTAGTTTTTTTAAACTGGTCTGTTAAATGGTTTTAGTTTTGCATGTTTCAGCCTGGCTAGGCTGAAAGACCATCTAAGACCAGCAAAGCAACTTGATTTAAGTTGTTTTTATCAGCATGGTCAGGGAGTGAAGAGCCATTCGATTTGAAAAGTTGAATTCATTGTGGTTAAATTGTTCTTTCATTGTACTTGTTTATTATTGTTGTGGTTGTTGTCAACAATAGTGTGCCACAGGTCAAAAGACCATACCAATATAACAAATATGGCCATACCAACAGTCAAGAAGTAAATTCTGAATTTAATTAAGTACATACTCAGAAATTGTAAGAATTTGACATATCCATGTTCTTTTCTAAAACTTAGTGAGCCACCTACTGCCTCTTAACAATCAATAAACCTTGTAAGTGATAGACTTGGAAAGTATAGGAAGTAACATAACAGAATACTCAAAAAAACATAATACATAGCAAAATAGTGTAAAATAATCTATTCTTAATTACACTAAACTATTTTTCACAATTTTTTTTTTTAGAATTGAATGAAATATAAGTTCAATTTCTATTTGTGTCCTCTATGTGGCACACTCAATAAGTGCTGGATACCTGGGCCAGAAGGTTGGGGGTTTGAATCCTTTGTGTCGTGACATTATTTGTCAGTGCTGATGGCTTTGTCGTTAGTGCGCTAACATGTAGTGCAACTGCGCTTCCAGCGACCCGAGTTTGATTACCGACTCAAGGTCCTTTGCTGATGGGGGCAGTTGTGACTTAATGGTTAGAGTCAGACTTGAATTCCGAAGGTTGCGAGTTCGAGTACCGGCGCCTTATAATGTAGCGTCTATAGGCGCTCACTAGGTTTTGAAATTTAGTCTAAATTACCCATCAATACTTCTCACACAGCACTGTTTTGTATGTATATCTCCATCCATCCATCTTTTCCTCTGGTTCTGAAGATTGTAATTCCCTGATATGATGAAATTTTTATGAGCATAAATTGAAAAAGGGGTCATATAGTGTCATTTAGTCATTTAGCTGTATTTTCCAAACTCCATCAGCACATTATGAATTTCAAAATGCATGTCAGGTCATGCATTCAGATGATGTATAAAGAGAGCAGTAGCTCTGTTTATGCTGAAGGGAGTCCATAAATACCCACAGTTAGCTGCCTGCACACTGCCCTCCTCCCACAGAGAGCACTGCATGGTTTGAGATTCCTCCATGAGTATTACCTCTCTTATCTGCATAGAAATGTCATTAATTTTAATGGCCTTACCAATTACCTGGCTCTGTTGCCCAATTTCATTTTGTCTAAAGGTTATTTTATTGTCTGTGTGTGGATGGGGAGATGGAAAGCAAGGGTCTGTCTCTGAGCTGTGTGTTTCTGTGCTAGCCGGTCTCTTCCAGCTTCCATTGCTTCTATTACTGTCAACTGCATGTGTGTGCACTTGTGTAAATAGCTGTCCACTCGAAAAAGTAGTTGAATCACAGTGACTGATTTCATCTGAGTGGGTTTTCTAAAGATTGAAAATAAAGTGTAGCCTTGCCACACTGCAGTGTGCCAGGAGGAGAATCAAAAAAGAAAATACAGTTTACTTATATTGCACACATAATGCAGGATGGTTGTGTAGTATGACTCACAGGCTGAGGTAGACTACTGCATGTGCATCACAATGAGCACAGAGACCTTAAATAAGATGGAAAGACTTTAGGTTCAGTATTTTATTACACTAAAACCACACTCTGGCGTCAGTCCTGTGAAATATTTTTTGATTTTCATTTATTTCTGACTTTTTCTGACTTTCATTGTACATGTTTTATTGTCTAAGACATTTTTTTTAAATATCTTCTTTTGTGTTCCACAGAACAAAAGTCATACAGATTTGGAAAAATTGTCATAGCCTATCACTTTAAACCTTGTATGTCACGGTTGTTCTTATCATTTTATTGATCTAATCTGTGGTTCCGTTGTTTAATGTTAAGTTGAACATGTCCTCCATCAACCCAGTCAACCCGAAGGAAGAAAGGTTTAGCACAAGAGCTTCAGAAGGTTTAGCACTAAAGCTGGTCTTCTTTCACCATAGAAAGCATACACAGCATGCTGCTTTCTGAAGCTGATACATCAGTGTCCTACATCTTTTTCTGCCTATGCCTAGAAATGTGACCAGGCTGTAGGAGCCAAGAGCAAAAGTGCAGTGCATGCTTTCACCATGAAAAAGAGTTTCACCTCACTCCCTATCCCGCTGTCTCTGTTTCTCTCTCTCAGTCCATCTCTCACTTTTCACTTGTATAGCACAGCAGTCTATTCCTGCCCATATCACAATACACAATCCCTCCAGTCAGCAATAAACATAAACATTCATACTAAAACACATGCTAGATCACCGTGATAAAGTCCATATATTTCCTGAACTGACAGTGGCTAACTTCTTAAAAATACAGTGTGCAGTATTTCTACAAAATAAGCAGTTCAAGGTTTAACTAACAAACTGCTACAAATGCTAGTGTTAGCATGCCTGCTAAAAAGAATTATTACTCCAGGGTGGTTTAGAATCAGAATCAGAATCAGAATCAGAATGAGCTTTATTTCCAGGTATGTTTACACATACGAGGAATTTGTTTTCGTGACAGAAGCTTTATGCTGGTTAGTTTGGTGCTGACCAGCTTAAACTGGTTAGCCAAGGTAGCCTTCCATGTTTTTGGACTCAAAAAGCATCTTTCTCTCGTGACTGATATTCAAAAGTAGGTCTGTATTCAGACAGAATACATTTTTTCGATATAAATGGTAAATGTTTACTTTTTTAGAAGGGCTTACATTTTGCTCTGTCTGCTGTCTTTCAAATAACAGCTTTGGATGGTCACTTTAAATGACATTTATATGTCATTTATATGTCATGCTGCCTTAATGACAACTCTTACCTGGGCTTAAGCCCAGATCCCAAAGGCCCAGTGTTGCTGGAGATATGTATGAGATATTAAAATTGATCACCAGAATTTATAATGTGTTGCTGTGCTTTTGCTGTTATCGCTTAACTTTGAGTGTATGGCTGTGTGAAGGTGGGGATTTGTGGAGTTGGGCACTGAACGCTCTTTCCTGACTGCACTATTGTCACACCTCCTGACCATCAGTGTGAAAAGAGAGCTGCCGACACAGTGACACAGCCAGATACAATGAATGAGATTGAATGAGAGTAGAGTGGAACGGAGCTAATATACAGCTACACACACAGTGGATATTCAGCATGTATCTGACCATTCCTTGTCTTGTACCTAAAGAATTCATGCTAACACTGAAAACTGAAACGGTTCTATCTAGGGCTGGACGATATGGCCAAAATTGATATCACGATATATTTCTTAATTTCGGTCGATACGATATAATTCCGATATCGATATGAACACTATTTATCTGAAAAAGAAATCTTTTGTAACATTATAAATGCCTTTATCATCACTTTTGATCAATTTTAAGCATCCTTGCTAAATAAAAGTATAATTTCTATAATTTCTTTCCC